>NC_092158.1:86282904-86402479 GCF_045791955.1 Oncorhynchus clarkii lewisi
CATGACATCAGTTAGACCGGTTGTAAGAAAAAGAAAGCTGTGAAAACAACCTAATGTTTTTCTGATAAGGTTTCAGTTTGGCTTCGATGCATATTTGATGTGGTTGAAATAGCCTACTATCAGCTTTTATGATGAAGACAGCACCTCTACAGATCTGGAGGGACACAGAAAATGGAGCAATAGAGAAAGAGAGCAATCACAAGCCAATGTTTGCCGGCAGTTAATTGTTCATTTGTATCCCATAAAGGTAGCCAATTATGTTTGTGTATAATAAATCTGATAAACAGTGTGGTTGTGACTCTCTATCTTACAATTGAGCCACAATAGACTATCTAATGCCCACGAGGCTAGCATCGGTAGCATGTTTCTACTTGAGTGAAATTGAGTAAAGTAACAGTACTTTTACTTGAGTAAAATGTAATTAAAGTAACAGTACTTCTACTTGAGTATGATATTCCAGTACCTTTTCCATCCCTGTTAGTGAGGGAAAAAGAGGGAGAGAGGAAAAGGCGGAGGGAGTGAGTGAGTGACCAAGTGTGAATAGGTGAGTGAGTGAATGTCAGCTGGTCCCATGAACAAGTAACAGATGAGGGATTGAATGGGTGAAAGAATTAGACGTGATGATCTAATTATCAAGGTCAATGTACCATACTACAATGGCTTACCCTGTAAAACAACACATTTCACTGCACCTATCTGGTGTATGTGACAGAAAACATATTTGTATTTAATTTACTTAAAAAAAAACGTTTTTGTGAGTCTGCGTTCCAGCGTGCATCTGTGTGTATCCGTCTGCCCCTGTTGGCTGTCTCTGTGTTTATGAATGTCTCTGTGTTTATGGTTGTCTCTGTGTTTATGGTTGTCTCTGTATTTATGGCTGTCTCTGTGTTTATGGATGTCTCTGTGTTTATGAATGTCTCTGTGTTTATGGTTGTCTCTGTGTTTATGGTTGTCTCTGTGTTTATGGCTGTCCCTGTGTTTATGGCTGTCTCTGTGTTTATGGATGTCTCTGTGTTAATGGCTGTCTCTGTGTTTATGGCTGTCCCTGTGTTTATGAATGTCTCTGTGTTTATGAATGTCTCTGTGTTTATGAATGTCTCTGTGTTTATAGCTGTCTCTGTGTTTATGGATGTCTCTGTGTTTATAGCTGTCTCTGTATTTATGGCTGTCTCTGTGTTTATGGCTGTCTCTGTGTTTATGGATGTCTCTGTGTTAATGGCTGTCTCTGTGTTTATGGCTGTCTCTGTGTTTATGGCTGTCCCTGTGTTTATGGCTGTCTCTGTGTTTATGAATGTCTCTGTGTTTATAGCTGTCTCTGTGTTTATGGATGTCTCTGTGTTTATGGATGTCTCTGTGTTTATGGATGTCTCTGTGTTTATGGCTGTCTCTGTGTTTATGGTTGTCTCTGTGTTTATGGTTGTCTCTGTGTTTATGGCTGTCTCTGTGTTTATGGCTGTCTCTGTGTTTATGGTTGTCTCTGTGTTTATGGCTGCTTCTGTGTTTATGGCTGTCCCTGTGTTTATGGTTGTTTCTGTGTTTATCGCTGTCTGTGTTTGTCTGTATCTGTATATTAAACCGATTATACCCTTAACTGAATCTATAAAGCAGTTCTCCTATCAGAGACTCTTCTTTCCTCCACCCCTCCTCTCCCCAGTGACAATTCCTCCTTTAATTTACCTCCTGTGTTTGCCACGGGGCCAAGTTGTTACACGTTAACAGCCTGACCTTTTATCTCTGGCAGACAGATGTCGCGGGGTCGGCAAGGGTCATAATTGAATCTCTAACCGGCTCCACGGCGTACGTTGACTCCCTGTGACCGCGATCAATACTAACGTCCACTCTGGTGACATCAAGTTCAACAACCCCTGTCTGGCCCCCTGAGTCTGCCTAAGATGACACTTAACCCTTTATAGGATCCTACAGACAGACAGACAGACAGACAGACAGACAGACAGACACAGAGACACAGAGACACAGAGACACAGAGACACAGAGCCTGGTAGCTACCAGGGGCCATTGAATTATGAACATCTATAGAGGCCATGACACCCCCAGGAGTATTTTCCATAAGCCATGCTTAGTGTCTCTCTCCCCCTCCCTCTCTTCCTCCACGCCTCACCATGTACTTCATCATGATGTAGGCTGAGTCATTGTGCTTTTTTACTGTCGCCGTAAGGCATATCTCTGCCATAATCCATGTGGGTGACGTGAGTCCAGATGGTTATTTCATTGTGTGTACTCATGGGGGGCTGTCATCCCATTTATTATCAGAGTCATAGTTTTATGGTCATGTATATGATGTCTTCTGATAGACACATATTCATCTAAGCCTCTAAGCAACAGTATCAGATGGGGTTTTCTTAGCCTGGGTGTGAATGGTAGAGCAGAGCTAACGAGAGAGAGAGATATGGGTCCTTAGTGAGATCCAGATTTGTCTCGTTGCACAGTGAAATATTTGTCCGGCACTCTGATCGTATTTGTTTGTCTCTTGAGAGAGCGAGAGAAGGATGACAGAGATAAACTGGAAGTGGGGGATAGAGAAGTTTATCGTTATCATTCCAGCATGACTAAAATATTGACTTGTGCAGGTAATTGTGTTTTCCTACCCTACCAGATAGTAGATAGCATACAAGCCCATTGTAGCCTCCAATCTTCCATGCTGAGTCTCATTTTGTAGATTTGAATTGGCCCAGTTGGAATCATCACCTTAAGCTGCTAGAGAACCCTGTGGAATCCACTTAAAAATCTATTTCATTCTTTGTTTGCAACAACAACAAGAAATAATATAGAAAAAGAAGGCATGGTGTGGAGTACTGCTGGTGTGTATGTGAGTGTTATGCAAATAGGAATGGAATGGTGGGCTGGCACAGAGAGCACTAACATGTTTGTAAGTGCTGGTGTATGATCAACATAAGATGTGTTGAAATTGTGCCCTCTGTAGGTGAAAAGTACATTACCAGCGAAGCATAAACATTGCACTTGCTCACATAACACATTAGGAACTAAACATTCTAAATCTTCAAAAGCTACAGAACTGTGAGCTCAAACACTGTATAGCTATTGCATTGCATTGCTTTCTTATTAAGCAAGTCAGAAAGGGAGAGGAAGGAAGGCAAGGAAACAAGGAGGTAGAGAGAGGTTGGCCACGGTAGTTGTCATGGAAACGGCGAGGCGGAGCATGTGGCGCCTTTTTGAGTGGGACCAGTTTGTTATTGGAGGTCACGTGGCCAGTCGCTAGGGACAGATGCACGTCCTGTACCTCGGATTGAAGCGTCGCGAGCTGCTGCTATCGCTAGTTTGAACAAAATGGCTGCAGAGGCACAACTAACGAAAGCCCGCTGAACGGTAGGAATTATCATCGACGATGTTTTAATGGATATCTTGGAAATACCCCCTCTCCAAATATTGGATTTTGCAAGAATTTGCTCTCTTGGATTCCTCTATTTGCGAACATTTCACAGTCGCGTGCTGTAAAACATATTTTTTTTGCACTTTAAAAATGTCAGCTCATCAAAGACAAGGTAGGTTACTGAAAATTCATATGGTGTTCGTTTTTATATTTAGCTGAAAAAGTACACAAGTTGCACCGTTATACTTTATCTTGCTTGACATTAGCTAGCTTGTTTGCTTAAATATCGCACTCTGCTGCCATTTCTTCCTTTCTCTGACACTTGCTCTATTTCACGTTGTTTCCTGAGATAATCAACATTTGCTTTGGTTGTTTGCAATTACATTCGAGACTAGAGAACACATTTCGAACCTAAAACTTTGCCAAATGGTTAGGACTACAGAGAGCTAACGGTAGCTGTATTGCTTTGCTACTGTAGCTTCTTGCTGCGACCGAATTATTGGTCTGTGATAAGGGTATCAAGGACAGAACATCGATTATTGTCATGCAAATTACACCTCAAATTGAATTCAAATTCACTAAAGCCCACAGTGGGAAATGAGGTATTGTATTTTCTAATCTTTTAACATGATTTATTTAGAGAAATATTTAAAGAGGGGCGGGGATTCGCATCCAAGCAAAGCGCCCCTGATATGCGGCTGCAGCTTCCGATTGATAAACAGCATCAATTTATCAAAACAGTGCGTAATGCCTTCATGTTTGAGTATTGCAACATTGTTGGCAATTTTCTAAATGGTCTGGTTTTTATTAAATCACTTCATTGTAATAACCATCTTTAAAATTTATTCATAAAAGGAAACAAAACTGATCTGAAATGCAAACATAATGCACACTGGGAGGAAAATGATCAGTATAGCTAGAAAGAAGCAACTTTGACCGTGACATTTGCATTAACCAATGACATTTAATAATGGGCTTCAACAACATCCCACATGCGCATGCCGACTGGCATATGTGTTTGAAATGCTAAGCACATAGATCTATTCTAGAGTAAGCAGGTAGGCATTTGGTACTGCTGTGTTGATAAAATATGCAATGTAGTCAAATACAGATACAAAATGAGCTGGTTGGGGTTACAAGCAGGACTACTATCCAATGGGTTAGGGTTATGGGGGTAGTAATGGGGGTGGTTAAACAAATTAGCCAAGGAATTGCGGGCTCTATCTGAGGTTATACACATTTGAGATTAGAGTGGTTTGGAAGTCCATATTGGATCCTTTCCAATTCTCATGGCACTTCTGGTTAATTGTTTTGGCCCTGGTCTTGTCTAGAAGGGATACAGTATTTGTCCAAATTGACTTTTCGTTGCAGGTTAGGAGAATTGGGTTAGGGAAACAACTTTTGACGTCAAATTTGACAAGCTGCATCCCATCTAGACATAACCTTTGGCCCTTGTGTGGTCGGAATACAGCCAATCAAATCTCTCTAGTCTAACCAAACAGACATGGCTGAAGCTGGGTCCACACTTACAAGCTTGGTTCTCTGCTTAAGCCTGCCATGTTTCTATTGGTTGCTGATTTTTAAAAGGTAGCTTCTAGCAAGCGATTTCCTCCTCTTGCTTTCTCTGACATGAATACACATTTATTGTTGATGGCAACTGCCTCCTGCTCTGGGCATGCAGTCATAATGGCTGGGCTGCCCTGGCATGAGTCTCCCAGAGAGGAAGGGGCTTGCCAGGCTGAAAGATGGGCCATGTTGCCAGAGTTGGAATGCGCTCCAGAGGAAGGTTGCTTTATTGTTCACAAGGCTTTGTTTATTTGAATAGAGACATGAAAGCACATGGTTATTTGTGAAAATGGGTAGACCCATCAGATGTTGCAGCAGTTTAGCTTATGCTAGTCAACACCCGTCCCTAGATGTGTTTATAGGAAGATGTCCCGTACCATTATTTTAGTGAGAGGGACTCCATGGCACAATGAGCTGTTCTTCTACAGTTGGAATCCTTTGAACTGTCAAGATGTCATAATCTCTTTTTAATTGAAACACATTTTCTCTTCCTGTATCCCCTTATCCCTGTGACATCTGTCATTACACTGTCTTCACAGTCAGTTGACATCGACCACCTCACACACACTCTTAATGCTCTGATTACTATACAGATCAGGTCTTAGGCCTGCACTCAGTTCCTCTCCTCAGCTCAGCATACACACAGTGGCCTGATGGTTAGGTTTCTGTGGCAGCTCTGGCAGTTTGGCTTACAGGGTAGTTGTTTGCCTTTGAAATGAATAACCTTGCTCTTTGTGAAATGCTCTGATGTCAAACTGTTTCTTAGAGATAGGTTTACATGTTTTGACTTTGCATGCCACACTATTGGCTAACCAGGACAGGATCTCTGAGGTAATGGTTTTGATTGGCTCTATTTCTTACAAGTTAGCATTGTTGATAGTCCCAAATGATTCCCTGATCTGCCCCTCAGATTTGCCAGGCAAGGCCTCGAAGAAGAACACACACATATCAACAACTCAAGAACTGTCAGAAGAATCCATGTTGTTATTAATCAGGTCTGAATAAGTATAAAGAGATCGAAGCACAGATCAGCATAACTAAAGCATATCACTCTCCTAGTCCCAACTCAGCAGTTTGGTCCTCAGGCGTTCTCTAAGCAGCCAGAAAGGCAAATTCATTCTTGATAATTGAGTGCCATACAAGTAGATGTACTAGGCTGAATATGAAGTATAGTGTACGCCTAAGTGAGGAAAAGCCTTGATCCACAGCCTCTTCACATGAATCACTTAATCTGATTCTGAATACCTCCAACACCCAGCAGGTTCTGTCGCTAACTAGTCATTAGCTCAACTCTATTAAACATCTTTTTGTTGATGATCTAAAGAGTGGACCTTTTCATTATTTGTTGTGGGTTTCATATGTTAGTGTAACTAAGAAGTCAACAGCCAGTCTGTTTGATTTGACAGATAGCCTTGCAATAGATTGTCGTTTGCGTTCAGCTCACACACTGAATTGCAAATTCGTAAAGTTGTGCAGACTTGCAAGGGAAATATCAGTTTGGGAAGGAACCACACTGGAAGATTTTCTCCCCACTACCCACTATTAGAATCTCTCTGTTCTAGATTAAACATCGATCTCAGTGGGAGATGTCCTAGTGATTTTATAACTGCAAATTCAAAGAGATGTGCAAGCTGGCAATGGAAATATCACAGTCTGAAACCCCCACTTTGAGATATTCTCCAAGATATCCTAGTGAATTCATGAATGGATATGGACGTCCATCCTCCCAACTAGGCTACCAGACCTGAAACGGAATGGACGCCATATCTTTTGATAAGATGTAGACTAGACCTCTGAAGCACAATCCTTCTGTTTCCTTATAAACAACTCATTCCCTTTATAATGTCATCGTTGTCTTTTGCCCTATTACGGGCAGCAGTCATTCAATGGCACCATGTTGGTAAACGTTAGGCCAGGTTTAACGAGCCATGAAGCTGGCGCTGGGGCTTTTCTCTCTGCTAACGCATGTTCACTCCCAGAGGGGCTGAGCTCTGGGGCAGAACACTTGTCATTCTCCAAGTAGACCTAAATGAGGCAAAGGGGAGATTATTGAAAGGCCCTTGAAGTGAACAGTAGGGTTTGTCCCCCTGAGGTCTGACTGAAGGCTTGGCTTTCTGGTTTCGTAGACTTCTGAAGAGAGGCCCACTTAAAGTGACCAATTTGTGAGTCATCCACTGATTCCACTCTCTAACGGCCTCTCAAGCCCCGTGTCAGTATTTCAATAGACTTTATATCCTTTAGCCTTGTATGTAAAAATATTTAGTAATATATATATATATATATATATATATATATTTTTTTTTTAATTACACTAAGAAATGCAGACTAGGCTACTTGGCCAAAGTGGGCCATTGAACATGTTAATGGCAGTTAGCTCATCAGTTGGACCTTCAGCAAGTCTAGCAAGTTGTTTTTTATTGAATTTACACAAAGTTCTGGAGTTCTTCTTCACCTGCTTCAGTAAAAATGGTTCCTGACTGCCCAGCCCTGCACAAAGACAGCATTTATTACGTTGATCGGTCTTAATTTAGTCTTCTTTCTACGCAAATTTCCCTTCATATAATGGCTTTTTATGAAGATGAATGTGGAAACAGAGCAAGTGCCACGTGATTGGAGTCTAATAAGTTATTTTGTTGGGGATCTATTGGAGCAATAAGTTGTTTGACCGGGCTCGTGAAACGGCTGCTCCGGTTACTGACGGAGAGGATGAAAGTCATCGGGAACTTCAACTGCTGGATCCGATCCATAGCTTTTATTTCTGGGGGCCTGCTAAGAGTGCCAGGAAGAGTGTAGCATCTGAAAAATCTCCTGGCCAGAGCATTAGCATGACTTCATAGACAATAGCTTCTAGTTCTTTAAAGCGGGAGATCCTCTTCGCTATGTTAGAGGAATATCATCATCTAATGCCCAGTTGTTGTTTTTTCTCTTTCCTTATGCAGTACCACTCAAACGTTTGGACACAGTGGCTACTTTGAAGAATCTCAAATATAAAATATATTTGATTGTGTTATTTCATAGTTTTTATGTCTTCACTATTATTCTACAATGTAGAAAATAGTAAAAATAAAGAAAAACCCTTTAATGAGTAGGTGTCTGTGTGTGTGTGTGTGTGTGTGTGTGTGTGTGTGTATAGATACTTCTCTCTCACACACATACGTGTTTGTTTCATGAGCTAAAATTAAAGATCCCGGAAATGTTCCATACGCACAAAAAGCATATTTCTCCAATTTTGTGGACAAAAATGTTTACATCCCTATTAGTGAGCATTTCTCCTTTTGCCATGATAATCCATCCACTTGACGTGTGTGGCATATCAAGAAACTGATTAAACAGCATGATCATTACATAGGTGCACCTTGTGCTGGCTACAATAAGGCCCCTCTAAAAAGTGCAATTTTGACACACAACAATGCCACATATGTCTCAAGTTTAGGGAGTGTGCAATTGGTATGCTAACTGCAGGAATGTCCATGAGTTGTTGCCTCAAGTCGTTTTAGAGAATTTGTTAGTAGGTCCAACCGTCCTCACAACCGCAGACCACGTGTAACCGCCCAGGACCTCCACACCTGGCTTCTTCACCTGTGGGATCGTCTGAGAACAGCCACATTTAGTCATTTTAAGTCCCACCCTTCAGCTACCATCAACCCCTGCCATCTATCTCTGAACACCATCCAGTTTCTATTTGCCATATATTTTTCAGATGTGATGTTTAACATGTTCTGAACCTTTCTTTTCTCATAGTTTCTACAGATTGTAAATTAAAGAAAACATTTTGTTCAGATTATTATTATGTTATTGGTGAATTGACTATGACATTTCAAATCACCCAGCAGTGCTATTTGCAGAGTTGGCTCCAGGTAAATTCTTCAGCCATTCCTGAACCTGCAACCAAAAACAAGCTACATATTTGACAGTACCAAAACAAGTGCTCTAATGATTCTCTCTCTTCGCAGCAAAGTCTGCAGTGCTGGGATGGTTGTATCACCCATTAATATAACATTTACTTGGTAATTGACATTTAACATTTAATTGGCAAGAATTTTGTATAATTTAAATTGGAAAAACAAAGTTTTGCGTATCATTTCATAAACCATGTGCCATGGAATCGGTACATCGAGAATCTCCTCTCAACTATCTTGCAATCTATATAGCACAGCGGTCACTTTGTTGTTGTCCTGAAATGAAACTGATATACTTTTTATCACCATTTAAAAAACAAAACAAATGTTGGTATTTAATGCAGGGCCGACAGACAAGTTCCTTACCTTCTCCCCTTCCAAGTGCTTTTTCCATTTATGTGGTAATGCTGCAATTAGTTGGTTTTAATTTTAGATTGAGAAGACATTTGTGTTAGCTGCATGTGTGACAAGTCAACCAGTCCTATAATTTGTAATTTTATCATTTATTTTCAAATTATATATTTTTTTGATCAATTAGTATATTTGAGTTTAACCATAGTATTTGTTGTAATATTTGTTCTGTCTTTTCTGGTGGATTAAACTAAAATTGCAACCAGCTTTCTATTGCTTGTTTTAAAAATAGCGATATTTTGGAGATTTCATTTTCAAATAATAGGAAGAGAGCGGTTGTAATTGGGGGAAAAGGCCATTCTTGAACATGGGGTGAGCCATTCTTACTAAGCTGCTAGAGAACCAGTTTGAATTTAAGTGTAGTTGTTGTATGATTTGAAGTGTAGTTGTTGTATGATTGAAGTGTAGTTGTTGTATGATTGAAGTGTAGTTGTTGTATGATTGAAGTGTAGTTGTTGTATGATTGAAGTGTAGTTGTTGTATGATTGAAGTGTAGTTGTTGTATGATTGAAGTGTAGTTGTTGTATGATTGAAGTGTAGTTGTATGATTGAAGTGTAGTTGTTGTATGATTGAAGTGTAGTTGTTGTATGATTGAAGTGTAGTTGTTGTATGATTGAAGTGTAGTTGTTGTATGATTGAAGTGTAGTTGTATGATTGAAGTGTAGTTGTTGTATGATTGAAGTGTAGTTGTTGTATGATTGAAGTGTAGTTGTTGTATGATTGAAGTGTAGTTGTTTTATGATTGAAGCCTTTAGTGAGATTTATTATTGAATCGTTTATGCTCTCCAAATTAATATTCATTATAATTTTGTCTGGCTTGCCATTCCAAATAAAATATAATGAACCCATTTGTATAAGATATTCTCCAAAATGGAAATATTCCAAGCTTTTATGTATAAATTCCAGTCATACTTTATCAAAAGCCTTTTTCAAATTCCGCTGTGAATACCAGCCTGGTTTCCCAGATTTCTTTAATTTAACTGTCTTTGTTTGCCAGATGGATGGTAAGCAGTGTTTTGGGACAGCCGAAGGGCTCCAATGTGGCACATCAGATCTCGTTTTCCAGAGCGTTTTGGGAAGTGTGGTCTGTCTTCCTAATGTACGATCGTGCCGAGCAGAGGGGCTGCAGTCTGATTCCGCCATTGCGGCTGCTGCGGTTGCTAGCGAGCAAGCAACCCTTCTCCCAGGGGCTCAGCAGCCTAGCTCTTATTTGTCTTGCAGTGCTGGCATTCCTGGCTCTGTGCCCAGTGACTATCGTCTCTCGCAAGCCCCCTTCCCCCCACCGAGCGCACACCCACCACCTCCCCCCTTCCTTGTATGTGTTCTCACACCCACCACCTCCCCCCTTCCTTGTATGTGTTCTCACATACACCCACCACCTCCCCCTTCCTTGTATGTGTTCTCACACCCACCACCTCCCCCCTACCTTGTATGTGTTCTCACACCCACCACCTCCCCCTTCCTTGTATGTGTTCTCACATACACCCACCACCTCCCCTTTCCTTGTATGTGTTCTCACATACACCCACCACCTCCCCCTTCCTTGTATGTGTTCTCACACACACCCACCACCTCCCCCTTCCTTGTATGTGTTCTCACACACACCCACCACCTCCCCCTTCCTTGTATGTGTTCTCACACACACCAGAGTGTCTGGATATCAAAAGCAACCTGCACCCCCCCCCCCCCCCATCATACCATTACCCTCTTTATTGTACGGTGCTTCCTCTACCCTCTCTCTGATTGCCTTTTGTCCGCCTTTGTTCCCAGAAGCAGTCTGGTTTAATAGACATCACCTCTCTAATCCTCTTGTTGTGTTTTAGTGGTTCTATCCTCCAGCACCTCAAGAAGCAGCATCAAGCTCAAGGCTGTACGTTTAGCTTATCAATCACTGTCTTCCTGCTCCAAACTGACTGCTGGCTGGCACTGCCTCAATGTCCATGTCAGTCATTCAACCCTCTCACAGTCAAAACAACTCATTTTTTTTCAACGTTTCTCTCATTTAGGTACCTTATTTTGGCATTTCTTGGGGATCCACCTCCCTAGACCACGCACGCTCTCTCACACGCGCACACACACACACACACATACACATACACATACACACACACACACACACTAGGGCTGCACAATTAATCGGATTCACATTGAAATTGCAATATGGATAAGATCCATGTCACGTGATATTTTGAAAGGCATCTCAGCCCAGTGTAACGGACGTTTTTATAGTTATTTTCCTCTTGCAGTGGCTTCCCCCACACACCAAGCAGCACCGTTCCTCCTCCTCGCTGTTAGTTACTATATGTTTTTATAGTTATTTTCCTCTTGCAGTGGCTTCCCCCCCACACCAAGCAGCACCGTTCCTCCTCCTCGCTGTTAGTTACTATATGTTTTTATAGTTATTTTCCTCTTGCAGTGGCTTCCCCCACACACCAAGCAGCACCGTTCCTCCTCCTCGCTGTTAGTTACTATATGTTTTTATAGTTATTTTCCTCTTGCAGTGGCTTCCCCCACACACCAAGCAGCACCGTTCCTCCTCCTCCTCGCTGTTAGTTACTATATGTTTTTATAGTTATTTTCCTCTTGCAGTGGCTTCCCCCCCACACCAAGCAGCACCGTTCCTCCTCCTCGCGGTTAGTTACTATATGTTTTTATAGTTATTTTCCTCATGCAGTGGCTTCCCCCACACACCAAGCAGCACCGTTCCTCCCCCTCGCTGTTAGTTACTATATGTTTTTATAGTTATTTTCCTCTTGCAGTGGCTTCCCCCCCACACCAAGCAGCACCGTTCCTCCTCCTCCTCGCTGTTAGTTACTATATGTTTTTATAGTTATTTTCCTCTTGCAGTGGCTTCCCCCACACACCAAGCAGCACCGTTCCTCCTCCTCGCTGTTAGTTACTATATGTTTTTATAGTTATTGTCCTCTTGCAGTGGCTTCCCCCACACACCAAGCAGCACCGTTCCTCCTCCTCCTCGCTGTTAGTTACTATATGTTTTTATAGTTATTTTCCTCTTGCAGTGGCTTCCCCCACACACCAAGCAGCACCGTTCCTCCCCCTCGCTGTTAGTTACTATATGTTTTTATAGTTATTTTCCTCTTGCAGTGGCTTCCCCCACACACCAAGCAGCACCGTTCCTCCTCCTCGCTGTTAGTTACTATATGTTTTTATAGTTATTTTCCTCTTGCAGTGGCTTCCCCCACACACCAGGCAGCACCGTTCCTCCTCCTCGCTGTTAGTTACTATATGTTTTTATAGTTATTTTCCTCTTGCAGTGGCTTCCCCCACACACCAAGCAGCACCGTTCCTCCTCCTCGCTGTTAGTTACTATATGTTTTTATAGTTATTTTCCTCTTGCAGTGGCTTCCCCCACACACCAGGCAGCACCGTTCCTCCTCCTCGCTGTTAGTTACTATATGTTTTTATAGTTATTTTCCTCTTGCAGTGGCTTCCCCCACACACCAAGCAGCACCGTTCCTCCTCCTCGCTGTTAGTTACTATATGTTTTTATAGTTATTTTCCTCTTGCAGTGGCTTCCCCCACACACCAAGCAGCACCGTTCCTCCCCCTCGCTGTTAGTTAGTTACTATATGTTTTTATAGTTATTTTCCTCTTGCAGTGGCTTCCCCCACACACCAAGCAGCACCGTTCCTCCTCCTCGCTGTTAGTTACTATATGTTTTTATAGTTATTTTCCTCTTGCAGTGGCTTCCCCCACACACCAAGCAGCACCGTTCCTCCTCCTCGCTGTTAGTTACTATATGTTTTTATAGTTATTTTCCTCTTGCAGTGGCTTCGCCCACACACCAAGCAGCACCGTTCCTCCTCCTCGCTGTTAGTTACTATATGTTTTTATAGTTATTTTCCTCTTGCAGTGGCTTCCCCCCCACACCAAGCAGCACCGTTCCTCCTCCTCGCTGTTAGTTACTATATGTTTTTATAGTTATTTTCCTCTTGCAGTGGCTTCCCCCACACACCAAGCAGCACCGTTCCTCCCCCTCGCTGTTAGTTAGTTACTATATGTTTTTATAGTTATTTTCCTCTTGCAGTGGCTTCCCCCACACACCAAGCAGCACCGTTCCTCCTCCTCGCTGTTAGTTACTATATGTTTTTATAGTTATTTTCCTCTTGCAGTGGCTTCCCCCACACACCAAGCAGCACCGTTCCTCCTCCTCGCTGTTAGTTACTATATGTTTTTATAGTTATTTTCCTCTTGCAGTGGCTTCCCCCACACACCAAGCAGCACCGTTCCTCCTCCTCGCTGTTAGTTACTATATGTTTTTATAGTTATTTTCCTCTTGCAGTGGCTTCCCCCACACACCAAGCAGCACCGTTCCTCCTCCTCGCTGTTAGTTACTATATGTTTTTATAGTTATTTTCCTCTTGCAGTGGCTTCCCCCACACACCAAGCAGCACCGTTCCTCCCCCTCGCTGTTAGTTACTATATGTTTTTATAGTTATTTTCCTCTTGCAGTGGCTTCCCCCCACACCAAGCAGCACCGTTCCTCCTCCTCCTCGCTGTTAGTTACTATATGTTTTTATAGTTATTTTCCTCTTGCAGTGGCTTCCCCCACACACCAAGCAGCACCGTTCCTCCTCCTCGCTGTTAGTTACTATATGTTTTTATAGTTATTGTCCTCTTGCAGTGGCTTCCCCCACACACCAAGCAGCACCGTTCCTCCTCCTCCTCGCTGTTAGTTACTATATGTTTTTATAGTTATTTTCCTCTTGCAGTGGCTTCCCCCACACACCAAGCAGCACCGTTCCTCCCCCTCGCTGTTAGTTACTATATGTTTTTATAGTTATTTTCCTCTTGCAGTGGCTTCCCCCACACACCAAGCAGCACCGTTCCTCCTCCCCCTCGCTGTTAGTTACTATATGTTTTTATAGTTATTTTCCTCTTGCAGTGGCTTCCCCCCCACACCAAGCAGCACCGTTCCTCCTCCTCCTCGCTGTTAGTTACTATATGTTTTTATAGTTATTTTCCTCTTGCAGTGGCTTCCCCCACACACCAAGCAGCACCGTTCCTCCTCCTCGCTGTTAGTTACTATATGTTTTTATAGTTATTTTCCTCTTGCAGTGGCTTCGCCCACACACCAAGCAGCACCGTTCCTCCTCCTCGCTGTTAGTTACTATATGTTTTTATAGTTATTTTCCTCTTGCAGTGGCTTCCCCCCCACACCAAGCAGCACCGTTCCTCCTCCTCGCTGTTAGTTACTATATGTTTTTATAGTTATTTTCCTCTTGCAGTGGCTTCCCCCACACACCAAGCAGCACCGTTCCTCCTCCCCCTCGCTGTTAGTTACTATATGTTTTTATAGTTATTTTCCTCTTGCAGTGGCTTCCCCCACACACCAAGCAGCACCGCTCCTCCTCCTCGCTGTTAGTTACTATATGTTTTTATAGTTATTTTCCTCTTGCAGTGGCTTCCCCCACACACCAAGCAGCACCGTTCCTCCTCCTCGCTGTTAGTTACTATATGTTTTTATAGTTATTTTCCTCTTGCAGTGGCTTCCCCCACACACCAAGCAGCACCGTTCCTCCTCCTCGCTGTTAGTTACTATATGTTTTTATAGTTATTTTCCTCTTGCAGTGGCTTCCCCCACACACCAAGCAGCACCGTTCCTCCTCCTCGCTGTTAGTTACTATATGTTTTTATAGTTATTTTCCTCTTGCAGTGGCTTCCCCCACACACCAAGCAGCACCGTTCCTCCTCCTCGCTGTTAGTTACTATATGTTTTTATAGTTATTTTCCTCTTGCAGTGGCTTCCCCCACACACCAAGCAGCACCGTTCCTCCTCCTCGCTGTTAGTTACTATATGTTTTTATAGTTATTTTCCTCTTGCAGTGGCTTCCCCCACACACCAAGCAGCACCGTTCCTCCCCCTCGCTGTTAGTTACTATATGTTTTTATAGTTATTTTCCTCTTGCAGTGGCTTCCCCCCCACACCAAGCAGCACCGTTCCTCCTCCTCCTCGCTGTTAGTTACTATATGTTTTTATAGTTATTTTCCTCTTGCAGTGGCTTCCCCCACACACCAAGCAGCACCGTTCCTCCTCCTCGCTGTTAGTTACTATATGTTTTTATAGTTATTGTCCTCTTGCAGTGGCTTCCCCCACACACCAAGCAGCACCGTTCCTCCTCCTCCTCGCTGTTAGTTACTATATGTTTTTATAGTTATTTTCCTCTTGCAGTGGCTTCCCCCACACACCAAGCAGCACCGTTCCTCCCCCTCGCTGTTAGTTACTATATGTTTTTATAGTTATTTTCCTCTTGCAGTGGCTTCCCCCACACACCAAGCAGCACCGTTCCTCCTCCCCCTCGCTGTTAGTTACTATATGTTTTTATAGTTATTTTCCTCTTGCAGTGGCTTCCCCCACACACCAAGCAGCACCGTTCCTCCCCCTCGCTGTTAGTTACTATATGTTTTTATAGTTATTTTCCTCTTGCAGTGGCTTCCCCCACACACCAAGCAGCACCGTTCCTCCCCCTCGCTGTTAGTTACTATATGTTTTTATAGTTATTTTCCTCTTGCAGTGGCTTCCCCCCACACCAAGCAGCACCGTTCCTCCTCCTCGCTGTTAGTTACTATATGTTTTTATAGTTATTTTCCTCTTGCAGTGGCTTCCCCCACACACCAGGCAGCACCGTTCCTCCTCCTCGCTGTTAGTTACTATATGTTTTTATAGTTATTTTCCTCTTGCAGTGGCTTCCCCCACACACCAGGCAGCACCGTTCCTCCTCCTCGCTGTTAGTTACTATATGTTTTTATAGTTATTTTCCTCTTGCAGTGGCTTCCCCCACACACCAAGCAGCACCGTTCCTCCCCCTCGCTGTTAGTTAGTTACTATATGTTTTTATAGTTATTTTCCTCTTGCAGTGGCTTCCCCCACACACCAAGCAGCACCGTTCCTCCTCCTCGCTGTTAGTTACTATATGTTTTTATAGTTATTTTCCTCTTGCAGTGGCTTCCCCCCCACACCAAGCAGCACCGTTCCTCCCCCTCGCTGTTAGTTACTATATGTTTTTATAGTTATTTTCCTCTTGCAGTGGCTTCCCCCACACACCAAGCAGCACCGTTCCTCCTCCTCGCTGTTAGTTACTATATGTTTTTATAGTTATTTTCCTCTTGCAGTGGCTTCCCCCACACACCAAGCAGCACCGTTCCTCCCCCTCGCTGTTAGTTACTATCTCTTTTTATAGTTATTTTCCTCTTGCAGTGGCTTCCCCCCCACACCAAGCAGCACCGTTCCTCCTCCTCCTCGCTGTTAGTTACTATATGTTTTTATAGTTATTTTCCTCTTGCAGTGGCTTCCCCCACACACCAAGCAGCACCGTTCCTCCTCCTCGCTGTTAGTTACTATATGTTTTTATAGTTATTTTCCTCTTGCAGTGGCTTCGCCCACACACCAAGCAGCACCGTTCCTCCTCCTCGCTGTTAGTTACTATATGTTTTTATAGTTATTTTCCTCTTGCAGTGGCTTCCCCCCCACACCAAGCAGCACCGTTCCTCCTCCTCGCTGTTAGTTACTATATGTTTTTATAGTTATTTTCCTCTTGCAGTGGCTTCCCCCACACACCAAGCAGCACCGTTCCTACCCCTCGCTGTTAGTTAGTTACTATATGTTTTTATAGTTATTTTCCTCTTGCAGTGGCTTCCCCCACACACCAAGCAGCACCGTTCCTCCTCCTCGCTGTTAGTTACTATATGTTTTTATAGTTATTTTCCTCTTGCAGTGGCTTCCCCCACACACCAAGCAGCACCGTTCCTCCTCCTCGCTGTTAGTTACTATATGTTTTTATAGTTATTTTCCTCTTGCAGTGGCTTCCCCCCCACACCAAGCAGCACCGTTCCTCCCCCTCGCTGTTAGTTACTATATGTTTTTATAGTTATTTTCCTCTTGCAGTGGCTTCCCCCACACACCAAGCAGCACCGTTCCTCCTCCTCGCTGTTAGTTACTATATGTTTTTATAGTTATTTTCCTCTTGCAGTGGCTTCCCCCACACACCAAGCAGCACCGTTCCTCCCCCTCGCTGTTAGTTAGTTACTATATGTTTTTATAGTTATTTTCCTCTTGCAGTGGCTTCCCCCACACACCAAGCAGCACCGTTCCTCCTCCTCCTCGCTGTTAGTTACTATATGTTTTTATAGTTATTTTCCTCTTGCAGTGGCTTCCCCCCCACACCAAGCAGCACCGTTCCTCCTCCTCGCTGTTAGTTACTATATGTTTTTATAGTTATTTTCCTCTTGCAGTGGCTTCCCCCACACACCAAGCAGCACCGTTCCTCCTCCTCGCTGTTAGTTACTATATGTTTTTATAGTTATTTTCCTCTTGCAGTGGCTTCCCCCACACACCAAGCAGCACTGTTCCTCCCCCTCGCTGTTAGTTACTATATGTTTTTATAGTTATTTTCCTCTTGCAGTGGCTTCCCCCCCACCAAGCAGCACCGTTCCTCCTCCTCGCTGTTAGTTACTATATGTTTTTATAGTTATTTTCCTCTTGCAGTGGCTTCCCCCCCACACCAAGCAGCACCGTTCCTCCTCCTCGCTGTTAGTTACTATATGTTTTTATAGTTATTATCCTCTTGCAGTGGCTTCCCCCACACACCAAGCAGCACCGTTCCTCCTCCTCGCTGTTAGTTACTATATGTTTTTATAGTTATTTTCCTCTTGCAGTGGCTTCCCCCCCACACCAAGCAGCACCGTTCCTCCTCCTCGCTGTTAGTTACTATATGTTTTTATAGTTATTATCCTCTTGCAGTGGCTTCCCCCACACACCAAGCAGCACCGTTCCTCCTCCTCGCTGTTAGTTACTATATGTTTTTATAGTTATTTTCCTCTTGCAGTGGCTTCCCCCCCACACCAAGCAGCACCGTTCCTCCTCCTCGCTGTTAGTTACTATATGTTTGCATGCTGTTCTGTTGGGTCAAATGCAGTCAACCGATTGTTCCAAACAAGAACGATGCTGCTTTCAACTTCCCTTCTTAAATAAGTCATTCTCTTTCTATGATTCTGGCAGTTCAACTGATTTGATCTTTGTTCCACGTCAAATTGCAATCGTAATATTTGGTTTCAAAAAGTCCTTGTCCTTGTTTCACGGTCCTTTTACCAGAGTTGTCCTGCACAAGGACCAACTGATCCCGAACAGAAATGATTCTGGACAGTTTCCAGTATGTGTAGCCTAGGTCTATGTTTTCCGGCTCAGCCTGTGCCTAGACAGACGGCAGTTTAGATCAGCTGGGCCATCACTCCATTCCTCTGATACTATGTGACACTAGCATGGTGCATCAATGTTGAATGGAGACCGTGGCTATATTTAGCCAGCAGCTGTAGCTAGGCTTAATAGCTGGGCTGTGGGCCCCACAAAAATAAATATTTATGGATCTAATGGGTTAGCCGTGGTATGGAAGCACATCGGAGTTCTGAGGCAAATGTCCATCCACATAATCTCAGGTCTTCAACCCTAAAAACAGCCAGACAGTAGGAGTTGCCTATTAATAGCTCTGTTCTTTCCTGCTGCTGCTCTTTGGAACCAAACAGGCCAACATGGAGAACGCTGCAGCGGCTTATGGCTAGTCAACAGTTTTCCACTTAACACATGGAGCTACATGGAGCACTCAGCTCTGTTCCAAGCTAGTCTGTGGCCCATGCTGTGAGGTAACTCCCGGTGAAGTGTTAAGAGGACCAAAGCCGAGATTAGCCCCCGAGATTGGCTGATTAGCCCGTCGGCTGGCCAATCAGTGCATGGCTACGTGGATATGTGAGATACGGCGTTTTTTGTGTGCGATTTCTTTGAGACATTCGCCAGCCTACACACGTTACTATTATCAGGTCAGTTGTTTTAGCTTAGTTGCTAATTGTCTGCGTGAGACACTGCGCCTCCTTATGTTGTATTGAAGTCTGTGGTAGACTTGCCTTATTGTGCTTCAGCTTCTTTGCCTTCTGTTTATATTGTATCCTAATGGAAGAAGGGGAGCAGACTGTGTTGGTTATGGTAGTTGTGTTTTTATAGGCTAGGCATTTTTCTCAAACCTTCTCCCTCAGACATGTTGAATTCCAACAGAAACACACCTGATTTGGGCTCCCGTGTGGGGTGGTGGTCTAAGGCACTGCAGCTCAGTGCTGGTTCGATTCCAGGCTGTATCACAACCGTCCGTGATTGGGAGTCCCATAGGGCGGCGCACAATTGTCCCAGCGTCATCCGGGTTTGGCCGGGGTTGGCCGTCATTGTAAATAAGAATTTGTTCTTAACTGACTTGCCTAGTTTAAATTTAAAAAAAATAACTAAGCAAATTTGGTCTTTCTAGAGACTGTGTCAACCCTGATGCCCCGAAGACCGGTGACTAATATGCAGTGCACTGTGCAGCGGCCTAAAAACCTAACTGACTCTGGATCAGTGCTTAAGGGCCAACATCCACCACCTCTCCACCTGGCTGCACACTCATCAGGCCTCGGGAGCTCTTGTTGCCAGGCGATGGCACGGCATTGCAGCACATGCTTGGCTTACATTTTTAGATGCAATTTCTCATCTCCGGTTCAAGGAAACCGGATTCCAATTTATGTATTTTTCCATGCAGTTATTATTCTCCCATCTCTGTCCTTAAATGCTGGAGCTTTTTAAGTGAAAAGAGAAAAGGCCTAGGCTTATTAAGGCTAAATATAGGATCGGGCTGCATCCCAAATGCTCTGGTCAAAAGTAGTGGACAATGTAGGGAATAGGGTGCCATTTGGGACGCTGATACCCAACTCTCCTCTGGAACAGCTTGCTGCTCGTGAAAGGATGTGGAAATGTCAGGTCGTTTTTGTGTGTTTTTTTAATGGCTTTGGAGCATGTGTGTGGAGTGGAGGCTTGGCAGGCCTTTGTCTCTGAGAGCTGGGTCCCTACCAGGTAAGATGCAGTACTCTGAGGGATCTGGGGAGTGGCAGTTAGTACTGAGTGTGGCTGTGCCTCACTTTACCTGGGTCATTCAATACTGGTCATAGAGATGTCAGGCAGCCGGTCTAAAGCAGTGCACTGTATGGTGAATAACAGGGTGAGATGCAGCCTTACTCAGCCTACTGAGTCTGGGTTGTCTTGGAGGTGGCGGTAGGTACTGGCTGGATGTCTGGGGATTGAAGAATGGAGCCTCATATCAAGGGTTTCAGTAACACTAAGAGGACCACAGCTCTGGCCTCCACCAGCACCACAATGCCTCCTAATAATTTCCAGACCACACAAGTCATCCACACAATACAACCCGAGCCAATACAACCCGAGCCAATACAACCCGAGCCAATACAACCCCAGCCAATACAACCCGAGCCAATACAACCCAAGCCTATACAACCCAAGCCACACACACACGCAGGTCAATCTGTTAATGGTGTTTCTATTGTCTGTACATTCCCTCAGTAAAGAGCTGCAGTGAGTAGTTATAACTCTGCTTCAGAATGGAATTCATGGGAGGATTCCAGGTGTTCACGTGCAGACAGTCCTCACCTCGCCAGCAACCGCGTTGTAAAACAGGTCTGTCTTTTGATCCTCTGTTCCAGCCGAGAGAAGAAGCAGGGAACACGAGACCAGAACCATTTGATGGAAGAAAAGAAAAAGAGAAAGCAAGAAGAAAAGAAAAAGAAGGAAGCTGCTCAGAAAAAGGTGACGTCATATGGTTCTTGTTGTTTGGACACACTTCTATCATACTACCTCATACAGCACCAACCCCTGTTTCTATCATACTACCTCATACAGCACCAACCCCTGTTTCTATCATACTACCTCATACAGCACCAACCCCTGTTTCTATCATACTACCTCATACAGCACCAACCCCTGTTTCTATCATACTACCACATACAGCACCAACCCCTGTTTCTATCATACTACCTCATACAGCACCAACCCCTGTTTCTATCATACTACCTCATACAGCACAACCCCTGTTTCTATCATACTACCTCATACAGCACCAACCCCTGTTTCTATCATACTACCTCATACAGCACCAACCCCTGTTTCTATCATACTACCTCATACAGCACCAACCCCTGTTTCTATCATACTACCTCATACAGCACCAACCCCTGTTTCTATCATACTACCACATACAGCACCAACCCCTGTTTCTATCATACTACCTCATACAGCACCAACCCCTGTTTCTATCATACTACCTCATACAGCACAACCCCTGTTTCTATCATACTACCTCATACAGCACCAACCCCTGTTTCTATCATACTACCTCATACAGCACCAACCCCTGTTTCTATCATACTACCTCATACAGCACCAACCCCTGTTTCTATCATACTACCACATACAGCACCAACCCCTGTTTCTATCATACTACCACATACAGCACCAACCCCTGTTTCTATCATACTACCTCATACAGCACCAACCCCTGTTTCTATCATACTACCTCATACAGCACCAACCCCTGTTTCTATCATACTACCTCATACAGCACCAACCCCTGTTTTTATCATACTACCTCATACAGCACCAACCCCTGTTTCTATCATACTACCTCATACAGCACCAACCCCTGTTTCTATCATACTACCACATACAGCACCAACCCCTGTTTCTATCATACTACCTCATACAGCACCACCCCCTGTTTCTATCATACTACCTCATACAGCACCAACCCCTGTTTCTATCATACTACCACATACAGCACCAACCCCTGTTTCTATCATACTACCTCATACAGCACCAACCCCTGTTTCTATCATACTACCTCATGGAGCACCAACCCCTGTTTCTATCATACTACCTCATACAGCACCAACCCCTGTTTCTATCATACTACCTCATACAGCACCAACCCCTGTTTCTATCATACTACCTCATACAGCACCAACCCCTGTTTCTATCATACTACCTCATACAGCACCAACCCCTGTTTCTATCATACTACCTCATACAGCACCAACCCCTGTTTCTATCATACTACCTCATACAGCACCAACCCCTGTTTCTATCATACTACCTCATACAGCACCAACCCCTGTTTCTATCATACTACCTCATACAGCACCAACCCCTGTTTCTATCATACTACCTCATACAGCACCAACCCCTGTTTCTATCATACTACCTCATACAGCACCAACCCCTGTTTCTATCATACTACCTCATACAGCACCAACCCCTGTTTCTATCATACTACCTCATACAGCACCAACCCCTGTTTCTATCATACTACCTCATACAGCACCAACCCCTGTTTCTATCATACTACCTCATACAGCACCAACCCCTGTTTCTATCATACTACCTCATACAGCACCAACCCCTGTTTCTATCATACTACCTCATACAGCACCAACCCCTGTTTCTATCATACTACCACATACAGCACCAACCCCTGTTTCTATCATACTACCTCATACAGCACCAACCCCTGTTTCTATCATACTACCTCATACAGCACCAACCCCTGTTTCTATCATACTACCTCATACAGCACCAACCCCTGTTTCTATCATACTACCTCATACAGCACCAACACCTGTTTCTATCATACTACCTCATACAGCACCAACCCCTGTTTCTATCATACTACCTCATACAGCACCAACACCTGTTTCTATCATACTACCTCATACAGCACCAACCCCTGTTTCTATCATACTACCTCATACAGCACCAACCCCTGTTTCTATCATACTACCTCATACAGCACCAACCCCTGTTTCTATCATACTACCTCATACAGCACCAACCCCTGTTTCTATCATACTACCTCATACAGCACCAACCCCTGTTTCTATCATACTACCTCATACAGCACCAACCCCTGTTTCTATCATACTACCTCATACAGCACCAACACCTGTTTCTATCATACTACCTCATACAGCACCAACCCCTGTTTCTATCATACTACCTCATACAGCACCAACACCTGTTTCTATCATACTACCTCATACAGCACCAACCCCTGTTTCTATCATACTACCTCATACAGCACCAACCCCTGTTTCTATCATACTACCTCATACAGCACCAACCCCTGTTTCTATCATACTACCTCATACAGCACCAACCCCTGTTTCTATCATACTACCTCATACAGCACCAACCCCTGTTTTTATCATACTACCACATACAGCACCAACCCCTGTTTTTATCAAACTACCTCATACAGCACCAACCCCTGTTTCTATCATACTACCTCATACAGCACCAACCCCTGTTTTTATCAAACTACCTCATACAGCACCAACCCCTGTTTCTATCATACTACCTCATACAGCACCAACCCCTGTTTCTATCATACTACCTCATACAGCACCAACCCCTGTTTTTATCATACTACCACATACAGCACCAACCCCTGTTTTTATCAAACTACCTCATACAGCACCAACCCCTGTTTCTATCATACTACCTCATACAGCACCAACCCCTGTTTTTATCAAACTACCTCATACAGCACCAACCCCTGTTTCTATCATACTACCTCATACAGCACCAGCCCCTGTTTTTATCATACTACCTCATACAGCACCAACCCCTGTTTCTATCATACTACCACATACAGCACCAACCCCTGTTTTTATCAAACTACCTCATACAGCACCAACCCCTGTTTCTATCATACTACCTCATACAGCACCAACCCCTGTTTTTATCAAACTACCTCATACAGCACCAACCCCTGTTTCTATCATACTACCTCATACAGCACCAACCCCTGTTTCTATCATACTACCTCATACAGCACCAACCCCTGTTTTTATCATACTACCACATACAGCACCAACCCCTGTTTTTATCATACTACCTCATACAGCACCAACCCCTGTTTCTATCATACTACCTCATACAGCACCAACCCCTGTTTTTATCATACTACCTCATACAGCACCAACCCCTGTTTCTATCATACTACCTCATACAGCACCAGCCCCTGTTTTTATCATACTACCTCATACAGCACCAACCCCTGTTTCTATCATACTACCTCATACAGCACAACCCCTGTTTTTATCATACTACCTCATACAGCACCAACCCCTGTTTCTATCATACTACCTCATACAGCACCAACCCCTGTTTCTATCATACTACCTCATACAGCACAACCCCTGTTTTTATCATACTACCTCATACAGCACAACCCCTGTTTTTATCATACTACCTCATACAGCACCAACCCCTGTTTTTATCATACTACCTCATACAGCACCAACCCCTGTTTTTATCATACTACCTCATACAGCACCAACCCCTGTTTTTATCATACTACCTCATACAGCACCAGCCCCTGTTTTTATCATACTACCTCATACAGCACAACCCCTGTTTTTATCATGCTACCTCATACAGCACCAACCCCTGTTTTTATCATACTACCTCATACAGCACCAACCCCTGTGTTTATCATGCTACCTCATACAGCACCAATCCCCGTTTTTATCATGCTACCTCATACAGCACCAATCCCCGTTTTTAATCATGCTACCTCATACAGCACCAATCCCCGTTTTTAATCATACTACCTCATACAGCACCAATCCCCATTTTTAATCATACTACCTCATACAGCACCAACCCCTGTTTTTATCATACTACCTCATACAGCACCAACTAGAGGTCGACTGATTAATCGAAATTGCCGATTTTTAATTAGGGCCGATTTCAAGTTTTCATAACAATCGGCAATTGGCTTTTTTGACACCCATTCTGGCCGATTACATTGCACTCCAGGAGGACACTGCGTGGCAGGCTGACTACCTGTTATGTGAGTGCAGCAAGGAGCCAAGGTAAGTTGCTAGCTAGCATTAAACGTATCTTATAAAAAACAATAAATCTTAACATAATCACTAGTTAACTACACATGGTTGATGATATTACTAGTTTAACTAGCTTGTCCTGCGTTGCATATAATCGATGTGGTGCCTGTTAATATATCATTGAATCATAGCCTACTTCGCCAAACGGGTGTTTTTAACAAGTGCATTCGCGAAAAAAGCCCTGTCATTGCACCAATCAATACAAGTATATATTTTTAAACCTGCATATATAGTTAATATTGCCTGCTAACATGAATTTCTTTTAACTAGGGAAATTGTCATTTCTCTTGCGTTCTGTGCAACAGAGTCAGGGTATATGCAGAAGTTTGGGCCGCCTGGCTCATTGCGAACTGTGTGAAGACCATTTCTTCCTAACAAAGACCGTGATTAATTTGCCAGAATTGTACATAATTATAACATTGAAGGTTGTGCAATGTAACAGCAATATTTAGACTTAGGGTTGCCACTCGTTCTATAAAATACGGAACAGTTCTGTATTTCACTGAAAGAATATATATTTTGTTTTTCAAAATGATAGTTTCCGGATTTGACCATATTAATGACCTAAGGCTCGTATTTCTGTGTGGTATTATATTATAATTAAGTCTATGATTTGATAGAGCAGTCTGTCTGAGCGGTGGTAGGCAGCAGCAGGCTCGTATGCATTCATTCAAACAGCACTTTCCTGCATTTGCCAGCAGCTATTTGACTTAAAGCCCATCAACTCCAGAGATTAGGCTGGAAATACTAAAGTACCTATTAGAACATCCACTAGTCAATGAAAGGAAATACAAATGGTATAGAGAGAAATAGTCCTATAATTCCTATAATAACTACAACCTAAAACTTCTTACCTGGGAATATTGAAGACTCATGTTAAAAGGAACCACCAGCTTTCAAATGTTCTGAGCAAGGAACTTAAACGTGAGCTTTTTTACATGGCACATATTGCACTTTTACTTCTCCAACACTTTGTTTTTGCATTATTTAAACCAAATTGAACATGTTTCATTATTTATTTGAGACTAAATTTATTTTATTGATGTATTATATTAAGTGTTCATTCAGTATTGTTGTAATTGTCATTTATTATAAATATATATAAATAAAAATCGGCCGATTTAATCGGTATCAAACTTTTTTGGTCCTCCAATAATCGGTATCGGCATGAAAAATCATAATCGGTCGACCTCTAGCACCAACCCGCGTTTTTATGGTACTACCTCATACAAGCACCAACCCCTGTTTTTAATGGTGTAGCTTTACACAAAGCAAGATGATGATATCAGCCTCTACCCTGTGCCCTGCTCTATTCCTCTCCTCTTTCACCCTCCCTCCCTCGCTCCCTCTCTCCCTCTGCTCTGAACCGTGTCAGTAAGTGATCCCTTTCCACTCCGTTGGCTAAACAGGCTAACGTGTCATGCTGCTTCTCTTTATCACATGCAGCCTCCTGTGAGGCTGAGGAAAGCAGAGCTGAAGGGGGGAGCTGGCCAGCGTGTGTGTGTGTGTTCCTGCATACGCCACTGTACCTGTGTGTGTGTGTGTTGTCTGCCTCTTATTTCACTTTCTGGCTAACTAATCCACATGACCCACCAGGCAAAAGCCCCTAAGCTCAGCCGGTGGAGGGATGAACATAAAACATGTAGCATTATAATAGGCTAATAAGAACATTTCCCTGAACATTCTGTTCCAATGGAATGGGCTGGCTTTCAGTCAGAGCAAGGCTGAAGTGCAGGCAGCCAACCCAGTAGCATGCTAACGCTAGCAAGCTAACTCCGAGAGAGGAGACCTATTGATTGTCTGTTGCTTTAAATATTGACATAAAACACATACTTCAGTTAGGACTCCTTTCTTTATTATGTGTATTTGACAGGGACAATAGGCCTACACATCAACATTTCAATAAATGTGGCAGTTTTATCCAGCCAGCTCATTTTCATCTGTAGTCCCTTGTACTTGTGTTTTTTTTGTGAACTCTTTAAAAAAATCTGTTGCTAATATGTTCTTCCTCTTTCTTTCCAGGTCACTGAACAGAAAACCAAAGGTGCGTTGTTCTCATCTTTTCCAACATTCTGCAACCACTCCTACCTCCTATTACCTTAGACTGACTGACTGATTGAAAAGAGAGGGAGGGAGAATGACAGTCGGAGCAACAGAGAAAGTGAGAGTATGCACAGTGTGCACTTAGCTGGCAGGGTTTTGAAGTGAATTGAACCCAGAGCACTGTAGATAGAACACATCCTCTCACTGCCCTCTGTGCCAAAGCTCTTAATGAGCGAGAGAGAAGGACTGGCGAGAGGGAGAGGACCTGTTATGTGGTGTGACTGGCCAGATGGGGCCGGGAGGGGCTTATGTTTTGAGAGAAAGTCTCTAGGAAAGCTCATTAGGGCATCCGTTAATGGTCCTGTAACGGCCTTCTAGCACTTAACAGGAGGTTGGGGAAGTGGGGGGTTTAAAGGTCAAGATGAGGAAGGGACATCTTAGTGTAATAACCCTACAGGGTATAGTAGGCTGCAGGGCTGCATTTACTGGAGCCTGTCTGTGCTGCTGAGCTGCAATAATGAGCAGTAATCTGTGTTAGTTAGCTTTGTTAGCCTGTTTCCATCCAGTTAGCTTTGTTAGCCTGTTTCCATCCAGTTAGCTTTGTTGACCTGTTTCCATCCAGTTAGCAGTAATCTGGGTTAGTTTTCTTGGTTAGCATGTTTCCACCAAGCCATGTATGGCTGAAAAGTCCCCTGAAAGATGGCTGTGACACATTAGAATGTGGTGTTGGCTGTTGAGGAGAGCAGGGTCAGTGTGAAAGTGCAGGATAGGGGTAACAACAGGCAGGGAGAGGCCACCAGTGTAATACTGCACTTTTCTACTGTGGTTGGAATGGGGAGGCCCAACCTGGGTCTGATGGAGGGAGGAGGAGAATATATGTGGGGTAGGATGGAGGAATAGAGAGAGTGGGGTGAAAAAGGCAGAAGGAAATTCACCTGGCTTGTCACAAACATATTCCTGAGAAGGAAATGACAAAAGTGAAAGAAAGGGTCTGAAGGAAAGAGACTGCAGGAACAAAGTACATGAAAGAAACTGAGAGAGTATTGTGTGAAAGTGAGCGAGAACACACTAGTTTCCTGTCTACAGTTTACACATACAGTAAGCAGTGCGCATCGAGATCAACATAAAAGGCACATGTGTACCCACATGGCTAAGGCATACAGTACATTCATATAAATAAGTTCCCTCTGCCTCACCGACCTCCACTGGGACTGTGTATGTAGTATAGGCACTCATACAAACACAATTATATCAATGCATAGGTCAACAGACTTTTATGAATACATTAGTACAATCACATGTGCATCTGTATAAACCAGGGATATTCAACTCCTACCCTACGAGGTCTGTCGCCTGCTGGTTTCCTGTTCTACCTGATAATTAATTGCACACACCCGGTGTCCCGGGTCAAAATCAGTCCCTGATTAGAGGGAAACAATGAAAAAACACAGTGGAACTGGCTTTGAAGTCCAGAGGTTAGTTTAAAGGGGTCTAGATTGTCACATAGAAAAGTTGACAAGTACACACAGACACACGTGTCCTTATGTTTACAATTGGCTCATTCATCCCCCTCCTCTCCCCTGTAACTATTCCCCAGGTCGTTGCTGTAAATGAGAACGTGTTCTCAGTCAACGTACCTGGTAAAATAACAGATACAGTGGGGCAAAAAAGTATTTAGTCAGCCACCAATTGTGCAAGTTCTCCCACTTAATAAGATGAGGCCTGCAATTTTCATCATAGGTACACTTCAACTATGACAGACAAAATGAGAAACAAAATCCAGAAAATCACATTGTAGGATTTTTAATGAATTTATTTGCAAATTATGGTGGAAAATAAGTATTTGGTCACCTACAAACAAGCACGATTTCTGACTTGCACAGACCTGTAACTTCTTCTTAAGGAGGCTCCTCTGTCCTCCACTCGTTACCTGTATTAATGGCACCTGTTTGAACTTGCTATCAGTATAAAAGACACCTGTCCACAACCTCAAACAGTCACACTCCAAACTCCACTATGGCCAAGACCAAAGAGCTGTCAAAGGACACCAGAAACAAAATTGTAGACCTGCACCAGGCTGGGAAGACTGAATCTGCAATAGGTAAGCAGCTTGGTTTGAATAAATCAACTGTGGGAGCAATTATTAGGAAATGGAAGACATACAAGACCACTGATAATCTCCCTCGATCTGGGGCTCCACGCAAGATCTCACCCCGTGGGGTCAAAATGATCAGAAGAACGGTGAGCAAAAATCCCAGAACCACACGGGGGGACCTAGTGAATGACCGGCAGAGAGCTGGGACCAAAGTAACAAAGCCTACCATCAGTAACACACTACGCCGCCAGGGACTCAAATCCTGCAGTGCCAGACGTGTCCCCCTGCTTAAGCCAGTACATGTCCAGGCCCGTCTGAAGTTTGCTAGAGAGCATTTGGATGATCCAGAAGAAGATTGGGAGAATGTCATTTGGTCAGATGAAACCAAAATAGACCTTTTTGGTAAAAACTCAACTTGTTGTGTTTGGAGGACAAAGAATGCTGAGTTGCATCCAAAGAACACCATACCTACTGTGAAGCATGGGGGTGGAAACATCATGCTTTGGGGCTGTTTTTCTGCAAAGGGACCAAGACGACTGATCCGTGGAAAGGAAAGAATGAATGGGGCCATGTATCGTGAGATTTTGAGTGAAAACCTCCTTCCATCAGCAAGGGCATTGAAGATGAAACGTGGCTTGGTCTTTCAGCATGACAATGATCCCAAACACACCGCCCGGGCAATGAAAGAGTGGCTTCGTAAGAAGCATTTCAAGGTCCTGGAGTGGCCTAGCCAGTCTCCAGATCTCAACCCCATAGAAAATCTTTGGAGGGAGTTGAAAGTCTGTGTTGCCCAGCAACAGCCCCAAAACATCACTGGGGATCTGCATGGAGGAATGGGCCAAAATACCAGCAACAGTGTGTGAAAACCTTGTGAAGACTTGACCTCTGTCGTTTGACCCTTGTCATTGCCAACAAAGGGTATATAACAAAGTATTGAGAAACTTTTGTTATTGACCAAATACTTATTTCCACCATAATTTGCAAATAAATTCATAAAATCCTACAATGTGATTTTCTGGAGAAAAAAAATCTAATTTTGTCTGTCATAGGTGAAGTGTACCTATGATGAAAATTACAGGACTCTCATCTTTTTAAGTGGGAGAAATTGCACAATTGGTGGCTGACTACTTTTTCCCCCCACTGTAAATGTATGGTTTCCATCAGCCAGTCCCTAGCATGAAAGCAGCACGTATTGCCTTTGGTGATCGTCTCCTACCTCTCTACAGTGTCTTCCTGGCTGTGGCCTAGTTACAGCTCATCAGCCTCTCTCCATGCAGTTCTGGTTCATAGCCATTTCTCTGTCTCTATAGAGAGAGAGGTATTCTACCACAACCATCCAGGGTTACAACACAACCATGCCTTTTGTTCTACCACCACTACCATCTAGTGTTACAACACAACCATGCCTTAGTTTCTACCACCACAACCATCTAGTGTTACAACAGAGCCATGCCTTAGTTTCTACCACCACTACCATCTAGTGTTACAACAGAGCCATGCCTTAGATTCTACCACAACTACCATCTAGTGTTACAACACAACCGTGCCTTAGTTTCTACCACCTCCATCCAGGGTTACAACACAACCATGCCTTAGTTTCTACCACCACTACCATCTAGTGTTACAACACAACCATGCCTTGGTTTCTACCACCACTACCATCTAGTGTTACTACACAGCTGTGCCTGAATCTCTCCTGTCTATGGCAGGTAGCATGCCCCCACCCCATCAGACACCAGTCCTCCCTGTCTACTGGACCATCACCCATGTGGAGGCATTTTCTCCCTGGCGCTGCATAATGAGGAGATAGTGTAACATAGGGATACATACCCGGTAACTCTGTTAGCATGGATAGGTCTGTGGTAGACCTTGATGGATGGATGGATTAAGGAGGAGTCGGAGGGAACATACTCACAGCATCCATTCCAGGCGGAGCTGCAGCCACCACATTTACATAGCGCCATAAGATCACATTGTTATTCCAAATCTGCGGCGACACAACGCTGTCATTTCATAAGATTCATTTGCCGTTTCACATTGACTTAATTACACCCAGCGCTTTGTGTCGCAGCAGAGCCATAAATGGCAGTGTATTCCGGAGGGAACTTATTTATTCCACACGCTGCCGTCGCTGTCATGTTGTCTCTTCAGCGGCTAAACGCTATGAGAATGAATACAGTGAAGATGGATATTAGCCAATCACTGAACAAGGGGGGCATTCATTCAGTTGTTTATGCTGTATTGTCTAGGAGTATGTTTAGGTTAAAGCTGATATATGTCTTGTTGAGATTGTATATAGCAGAGGAGGCTGGTGGGAGGAGCTGTAGGAGGATGGGCTCATTGTAATGGCTGGAATGGAATAATGGAACCACGTGTTTGATTCATTCCATTCCAACCATTACAATGAACCCGTCTTCCTATAGCTCCTCCCACCAGCCTCCTCTGGTATGTAGCTGTATCAGATCAAAGTTTATTGGTCGCGTACACAGATTAGCAGGTGCTTCTAAATGCTTATGTTACTGGCTCCAACAGTGAAGCAGAATGGCTCGCAAATCACATATGTGATGTGAATTATACAAATGACTGAGATGGGACAGTGGCTGTATATGAGAGCTGTCATTAGGCATCACAGTGATAGATGCCCGTTTATTACTCACTCACTCACTCACTCACTCGCTCACTCACTCGTAAGGATTCATATTTTCCTGAAAATATGCCAAGTTTCAATACCAGGAATAGTTCCAGTACCCACTTTAAAGCGTTTAAAACCAAGATATGGTCACTATGCCAGGATTCTCCCCCAAAAAGAGGGGAGCTGTGCCACCTTGTTGGCTTGGCTGCGCCACTATGTAAAGATTTCAGCGCAAATGAAACTGATGTTTATTAATGATAGTTACTCGATCTTTGATCGTCAATGACATTGTTGTGAATTGCGGAACAAGTTGTTCATAAATTCTGACCTTTATCATGTTCCTCAATTATTTGAGTGCATTTCAGCACATCTTGACACAAAGCACACCCGGAGAATAGTGTTGTCCAATCATAGACTTTGTAACGGCAGTCGAACAAGTAAAATGACCAACGTTGTTAAGCTTGCTAGATAACCTCCTTCAACGAATGACAGAATATCTCCTATATTTGCCTAAATGGAGTTGATGATTATACAGACAGCAGATCAGCTCATCAGTAACTGGGAGATGAAGAGTGGAACTGGATATTTAATCTATTTATCTTAACGGGGACCAACTCTGTTTTAAAAATATCCGTATCTACGTTTGTTGATTCTCTACAGAAGCTCTCGTATGGGCAGCAAGTACGAGACAGCGCGGAGGAGATGTGCTAGCAGTATTTTCACATGCATAGGCCAGAGACTAGATTTGATCATGTAACCTATGGATTACAGAATGAAGTTAGGAATTTTCATGCTAGACAAGAGTTAGGATTTTAGGTTTCAGTGGGGTTGGGACTGGATAGGAAAATGGGCTGGGCTCTAGGACAGGAGAAGATATACTTTTCTCTCATGCCTCTGAATTGGTAACATAATTAATTTCTGTGACAGAGATGCCTATTTAGTGAATTGTGCATAGGCCTGTGAAATGTGTGACTGTTGAAATGAGAGGGCGAAGAGGCCCATGTTATTCTGTAGGCCTGCTGTAGCCTGCTGTAGATGTTTCCTGTAGGGTTTATTAACTGTGTGTGGGCAGCGTGTGCAGTCAGTCCCCCAGTGTTAATTATGTGTGTGCTGCGCATGTTGTGTATTTTGTGGAATTGCATTATTGCGGCGTTGGGGGGGAAATGTTGTAGGCTAATTTCCCGGGTCTTGTCATTTTGTTTTTGGGGAAACTGTGACCAGTCCCGGGATCCCAGTTATCCATGTTAATACCTACTCCTGGGTTGTCCAAGCCAAAGCCGACATTTCCAGCGACCACTCCATAACCCACACTACCTTCAGGAAGACATTCATCTATAGCTGTGTACGTTGAGGCGAGCAGGCCCAGTGTAAGGCTTGCGCTGGCTGCTGAGGGAGTTGTGGTGGGATGATGTATGGGGTGGACAGGCAGGGTTGAGTGGGCAGGTGAAGTAGCAGTGGAGTGTAGGAAACTGGGCAGTCAGGTAGAGGAGTTGGACTTAATGGGTTACTGGAATAGGGGACGCAGTGGGCCAGTTGGATCTCTCATTAGGCCAGTTGTATAACATTGACACTTTGTCACACACACTCCTACGTGTGTGTGTGTGTGACTGAGAGTTCCACCTCTGAACAGGTCTCTCTCTCTCTCCCAGCCACCAGCTGCAGCTACTCCCCAGCACATTCCACCAATGTTTTATGATGGGGAAATGGTGTGTGTGAAAGAAAAGTCTCCTGTCCTGCTAACCTGAACCAGCTCCAGTCCATGTGCCTTCATCCTGTCTGTCTGGCCTCCATCTTGGGTGCACACAAACACTCAAAGCCTTAAAGCTGCAATATGTAACGTTTTGGGAGACCTGACCAAATCTACATAGAAATGTGTGTTATAGATCAGTCATTCTCATTTAAATCAAGTCTAAGAAGCGGTATACTGTATCTGTCCTATGTGTGCTATTTCTATGGTTCCCGTTCTTAAGTGTCGTTTTTGCATATTTTACTTTGGGTTTTGTACAACAGCTGAAAATACAATATTTTGGGTTATGGAAAATATATTTCATAGCGGTTGAAATGGTACAATAATTCTCTACATTATACTTGCTTGTTTTGTCACAAACTGAAATTAGGCAAACCTATTAGAATTTTAGAAACCAGGAAATGGTGGGGTGATATCTGCATAGTGCATCTTTAAAATGTTTTAAATTGTTGAATAAAAGTATAGTGCCATTTCAATATACAGTAGTCAGACCAAGATGTTTTGAGTCCTCCTGCCTTTTAGAACTCTATATGAGTTATCAGGAGCCCTCAGAGAGCTGTTCCTCCAAACGACAGTCCTCCTGCCTCTCTGACCTCTGAGGGATCAGGAGACCTGGGAGAGAGCTGTTGAGGGATCAGGAGACCTGGGAGAGAGCTGTTCCTCTAAACTACAGCCCTCCTGCCTCTCAGACCTCTGAGGGATCAGGAGACCTGGGAGAGAGTTATTCCTTGAAATTACAGCCCCATATTTAATCAGGATTAATTAAGCCCTATCATCTCCACCTCCCCTCTGAGGCCCTCTGCTCAGTATGGCAGCTCAGCTCAACACGCTGAGGAGAGGAGGGGGAGACAGACGAGCCCCTCAGAGACCCTAAGGGAGAGACACACTCCACACACAAACATGGACGGATACATGCGTGTAAATGCACACACACACTCGTTCTTATATGATTGTTACATTAACCTCAGTCTCTCATCTGATCTTATTTTCAGATCAGTATCTTTATACAGTATTCTTCTGTGATTAATCGACTAGCTCATCTGGTTCTGATTAGGCCTGGTATCTATATGACTGATGTTACCCGTAAGCAACAGATGTGTTTTTTTGCCAACATTGACTGTCATTCATTGGTCTGCATTATGAAGCTATTCAATAATGTATTCAGCTCTATTGCACGCTGCCATCTTGGTAAGGCCATGACACATCCCATCATTTTCTTGGCTGCATTCTATTTTTACATCCATAGCTTCCCTGAACCCAATATGCCACAGTATTAAAGTCAACACTTGTATTGACTTGCTTTCCAAGACCCTGCTGTGAAATGGAGTTGAACACTTTCTCTCCTGAATGCAGCCCATTATAACAGAGAAGACCTAGTAATTAATCTCTCTGATCTACCCATGTGTTTCCCCCCCAAACATTGGGCAATAGTAGCCTGTTTAGAGCAGTGTGAGCTGTTGTCGGGGCCTCGGGTATGAAAGCTCTCCATTCAGTTCCTCTCTCTGGCCGATTTTAAAGACGTAAGCTATGGAAAAGCCTATAATTGTGTGTGTGTGGGGCCTGATTTGATGAGTGGAGAGCAGTCTACATGGTGCGAACACACAGACACTGAGACAGACAGATTAAGGGCACCTCAAACTTCAGACATTTGGCCTCCTTTTTTTACTTGTGTGGCTACGAGCCAAATAGCTTTGCACTTCTGTCATCTGATGAAAATGAATCTACTGTCTGCTGAATGTGTTTCACTAATGTCTTTTCTGTGAAGGAAAACTATAGTTGCACCCCGATCACTATTGAAGCAAAAAACACTGACTTTCAAAATAAAACGCAGGTGAAATGGTTTGAAACACAGAATGTTATTTATATTTTTTTGATTGTGTTTTGAAAATGCAGATTTTTGAACTCTAACATGACCCCTGGTGTGTGTGTGAGATCGTCAGAAAATGAAGGGCTCTTTTAAAGTGTAAAATGGGATCCCATTCCCGTCCTTTGCGTGAGGCTGTAGGGTCTCAGGGCCGTAGTTTGATGTGCATCTTTGATGAACTGGGAATCCACACAGCTCTCTCCAGCTGACGACTGTGTATCTTACCAAACAGGCTCATCGCACAGCTTAGAACTGTGTAATCTCTTTTTTTCACTATTTCACTGTATTCATCACACCTCATGGACTCTGTTTTTAGAGGAAGAATAGGGGTGTAGAGGAAGAATAGGGGTGTAGAGGAAGAATAGTGGTGCAGAGGAAGAATAGGGGTGTAGAGGAAGAATAGGGGTGTAGAGGAAGAATAGGGGTGCAGAGGAAGAATAGGGGTGTAGAGGAAGAATAGGGGTGCAGAGGAAGAATAGGGGTGTAGAGGAAGAATAGGGGTGTAGTGGAAGAATAGGGGTGTAGAGGAAGAATAGGGGTGCAGAGGAAGAATAGGGGTGCAGAGGAAGAATAGGGGTGCAGAGGAAGAATAGGGGTGTAGAGGAAGAATAGGGGTGTAGAGGAAGAATAGGGGTGCAGAGGAAGAATAGGGGTGCAGAGGAAGAATAGGGGTGCAGAGGAAGAATAGGGGTGCAGAGGAAGAATAGGGGTGCAGAGGAAGAATAGGGGTGCAGAGGAAGAATAGGGGTGCAGAGGAAGAATAGGGGTGCAGAGGAAGAATAGGGGTGTAGTGGAAGAATAGGGGTGCAGTGGAAGAATAGGGGTGCAGAGGAAGAATAGGGGTGCAGAGGAAGAATAGGGGTGCAGAGGAAGAATAGGGGTGCAGAGGAAGAATAGGGGTGCAGAGGAAGAATAGGGGTGCAGAGGAAGAATAGGGGTGCAGGGGAAGAATAGGGGTGTAGGGGAAGAATAGGGGTGCAGAGGAAGAATAGGGGTGTAGGGGAAGAATAGTGCTCTAATTGTAAGTGGATTAGAGGGAGGGCTGGATTCAGAGAGAGACTCAGATAGACAGCCACGGGGGTGGTGGGACTGTGACACACACTATTCTTTGCACCATGTTGTGATTGGTGTAGCCAGAGAACAGACCGCTAGCCCCGCCTCTTTGCTCCCTCCATCCGTCCCCAGTACTTCTAGAAGTATCTACGTCAGAGAGACCGCCATCACTCTAATACTGTTCTATTTAAAGACAGGATGTAGAATACTCCCAGTTTTAACAGGAAAATCCCCTCTGAATCAGCAGCAGGGAGAATTAGCCAGCGTAATTTATATGCATTCCATCTGCTTGGCCCATTGTAGCCATCTTTGGCTATAAACAAGGAGGAATGGATGAACGAGGAGGGAGGGAGGGGTAGGGAGTAGAGGAGAGGTAGAGAGAGAGAAGTCTGATGCGAGGCACACTCTAGCTCAAGAGCTTTCCTGCCTGGTTCCTATGCTGCAGGCAGGCTGAGGTAGAGCTGGAGCTAGTCAGGGGGCTGGTGGCAACAGCTGTAGCCCACCATGATGCTCTGATGCGGGGGCAGAGGGAGAACCAGGGGGAAATCAAATTTTAAAAATCAAATCAAATGTTATTAGTCACATGCGTCAAATACAACGGGTGTAAACCTTACAGTGAAATACTCTCTTACGAGCCCCGAAACAACAATACAGTACAAATATGAATAAGAAATAAAGGTAACAAGTAATTAAAGAGCAGCAGTAAAATAACAATAGCGAGACCTATATACAGGGGGGTACCGGTACAGAGTCGATGTGAGGGGGCACCAGTTAGTTGAGGTACTGTGTACATGTAGGTAGAGTTATTAAAGTGACTTTGCATAGATGATAACAAAAGAGTAGCAGCGGTGTAAATGAGGGGGAGGGGCAACGCAAATAGTCTGTGAAGCCATTTGATTTGCTGTTCAGGAGTCTTATGGCTTAGGGGGTAGAAGCTATTTAGTAGCCTCTTGGACCGAGACTTGGCGCTCCGGTACCGCTTGCCGTGCGGTAGCAGAGAGAACAGTCTACAACTAGGGTGGCTGGAGTCTTTGACAATTTTTAGGGTCTTCCTCTGACACAGCCTGGATGTCAGGAAGCTTTGCCCCAGTGATGTACTGGGCCGTACGCACTACCATCTAGTGTCTTGCTGTAGGAGGCCTTAGCAGTTGCCATACCAGGCAGTGATGCAATCAGTCAGGATGCTCTCGATGGTGCAGCTGTAGAACCTTTTGAGGATCTGAGGACCCATGCCAAATCTTTTCAGTCTCCTGAGAGGGAATGGGTTTTGTCATGACTATCTTGGTGTTCTTGGACCATGTTAGTTTGTTGGTGATGTGGACACCAAGGAACTTGAAGCTCTCAACCTGCTCCACTCCAGCCCCGTCGATGAGAATGGGGGCGTGCTCGGTCCTCTTTTTCCTTTAGTCCACAATCATCTCCTTTTGTCTTGATCATGTTGAGGGAGAGATTGTTGTCCTGGCACCACACGGCCAGGTCTCTGACCTCCTCCCTATAGGCAGTCTCATCTTTGCTACCTGCCCTTACCACCTGGGGGCGGCCCGTCAGGAAGTCCAGGATCCAGTTGCAGAGGGATGTGTTTAGTCCCAGGGTCCTTAGCTTATTGATGCATTCTCAAATAGGTGTTCCTTTTGTCCATGGGGGTAAAGGGCCGTGTAGTGCAATAGAGATGGCATCTTCTGTGGATCTGTTAGGGCAGTATGCAAATTGGAGTTGGTCTAGGGTTTCTGGGATACTGGTGTTGATATGAGCCATGGCCAGCCTTTCAAAGCACTTCATGGCTACAGACGTGAGTGCTACGGGTTGGTAGTCCTTTAGGCAGGTTACCTTAGTACCTGTGCCCACTATGATGGTCTGCTTGAAACATGTTGGTATTACAGACTCGGACAGGGAGACATTGAAAATGTCAGTGAAGACACTTGCCAGTTGGTCAGTACATTCTCGCAGTAAACATCCTGGTAATCCGTTTGGCTAAGCGGTCTTGTGAATGTTGACCTGTTTAAAAGGTCTTACTCGCATCGACTGCGGAGAGCATGATCACACAGTCTTCCGGAACAGCTGGTGCTCTCATCCATATTTCAGTGTTATTTGCCTCGACGCAAGCATAGAAGTAATTTGGCTCATCTGGTAGGCTTGTGTAACTGGGCAGCTCTCGGCTGTGCTTCGCTTTGTGGTCTGTAATGGTTTGTCAGCCCTGCCACATCTGTCGATGTTTGGAACCTGTGTAGTACGATTCGATCTCAGTCCTGTATTTACCCTTTGCCTGTTTGATGGTTCGTCGGAGGGTATAGCAGGATTTCTTATAAGCCTCCTGCTTAGAGTCCCACTCCTTGAAAGCGGCAGCTCTAGCCTTTAGCTCAGGGAGGAGGTTGCCTGTAATCCATGGCTTCTGGTTGAGGTATGTATGTACGTACGTACGTACGTACGTACGTACGTACGGTCACTGTGGAGACGACGTCATCGATGCACTTATTGATGAAGCCTGTTATTGCCTATAGCCTGTTATAGAACATGCAACTCCTATAATGAAGCACCTAATAAAACTTAATTTTCAAAGATTTACCCAAATGCAATTAGCGGGAAACACCGTTCTCAACAGAGCACCTAATGTGAGCAGTTCCATATGTGACAGAGATGAATATCTCTTTTAGAAACGTAGAAAGAGGGGGAATCTAAAAGCAGCTACTATGATGGGTTGCTAATATGACTAGGATAATGCATTTGGCTTCTGGACAACAAAATAATGTTGATATGAAAACCAATAAAATAATAGCCTCCCTGTTTCTATGGATGGATTTTCGCACGGCTACTTTGAAGCAAGGTAAGACTGATTCATTTGACGTAAAGTGAAACCGTTAAGGTTTCAACCTCACACTGCAAAGTGGTGGGTGATGTGCTGATAGTCAACGGTAGACAGGCCTATGCTGCTGAATTCACTCCAGCAGCCTACGCAGGCTTTTTGAGGAGATACTCTTGTGCTGTCTGACAGATGGTAGGCTATTCCGCTCCTCAAACTAGGCTGTGTATGCTGTGCTCGTGTGATAAATTAAAATGCATGACGACTAACAAATACACATGAACCAATTGTTAATTCCACAAAATTATGCAAATTTACTCTAGACCGATAAGCAAGACCGGTCAAATGTGTTTTTGGGGGCTAACCGATTAACCGGTAACATCCCTAATGCAAACGTATTGAGAAAGATTATTAGAAAATACAATATCATTGAGTAAAGGTATTTATTGGTGCTTTGATAAGGTATTTGAATTGAAGGTTATTTGTGGATGTGAATCTAAATGTACTTTTTTATTTTAAGGTTGTTTTGATTTGGGGTGGGGTCGCCAGAAATTCTGGCCAAAAAAATGGGGTTACCCCAGTCTCAGGGATGGCTTACTCTGGAAATTCCTTTGTCTCTACACAGTTAGGTAAATCTGCTGTTAGTTTCTTTGCACCTTACTTGTGAAAAAATGTATGTTTGTTTGTTTTCTTTGACTGTGTTGTGTATCTCTGCTTTTCATGTTGTATTAATGTGTATATTTTTGTAATTACAGGCCTCTTTATAAGAGACCTTGGTCTCAGTATGACTCCCTGCTAAAATAAAGGTTAAATAAATGTATTTGTATGACCCCGTTCTGTCCTCTTCCCCCTTACTGTGGGCCTCCCGGTTACATAACTGTGTGTGTGAGCTGTTCACCGTTCACTGCACAAACATTGGGCTGTGGTCAATGGAGCAGCACCGTTCCCATACAGCGTCGTACGCAAAACCCACACATGATTTTCTGTGGGTTACTTAATCAATAAGGCCTGGGGGGGTGTGTGGTATATGGGCAATATACCACGGCCAAGGGCTGTTCTTGGGCACAACGCAATACCACAACCCCCCGATGTGCCTTACTGCTATTATAAACTGATTACCAATGTAATTAGAGCAGTAAAAAAAAAGATTCATACCCGTGGTATATGGTCTGATATAGCACAGCTGTCCGCCAGTCAGCATTCAGGGCTCAAACCACCCAGTTTATAATGAGCTTTTTACTTTGTGAGAATATTTAGCCACAGGATTGTTTCCTGTCTCACACATTGATTCTCTCGTACTGTAAAACACATCACAATCTCACGCTGGTTTGTTTGGCTTCTGGTCTGTGTTGCTGGATCCTGCTGATGTTTTTACTAGTGTTGCCATGCCAGATCTTTCTCTCTTGCTCCCTCTGGCTGTGTGATTTTAACAGGCATGTCTTTGTTTAGACTGCATCCCACTACTGTCAATGTGTGTCTGTGAGCATTCATCTATTCCCAAGTTATTTAAATCACAATTTTGGTGAATAATTTTTTGGGGAAGCATAACAAAACAGTGGAACATGAAACAATGAATCAATAATCTGTTTGCAAGGAATGTGTCAGAGCGCGGTATAGTCAACTTCTTTTGCTGGGTTTTTAACCCTCTGTCTTTTACCCTCACCATGTTTTCTACTCAATACACTTACACATACATTAACATATTGGTAATTGAGCAGATGTTCTTATCCAGAGCGACTTACAAGCATCTCTTTTACTTGGTATAATAGGTTAGCGCTCTGCCCCATGCTTGTGTCCATTTCAGGAGGACCTTTCTAGTGCCCGAAAATAAAACGCAAATTTACTAGCATGGTAAAAATGATCATCCATTTAATGAATTAAATGGAAGAGCGGCAGTAGGCTCTTTGCTGACTATCACGTTTATTATGTAAGCACCAGTACAGAGATTATGACCAGAATACATCTCGTTTCAATAATGCACCTGATGCCCGTCGTTCCAAATCTGATCCTCTTGCTACTTGGCCTCTCCTCATACGGATTGAGCCCTGACCTTTTTGAGCACTTCCCCTCTGTTGCTAATACTTAAGGTTCTAGCCTACAAAACTGCTAATATTGAGCCCGGAAATTAATGAGTACAGTACTACAGTACTAGGCTACTAAGAAGCTAAAACAGTTAAGGCAATACATGAAAATAGTACTTAGCTAGCATGCTTAATGGTGCTTGCTAGCTATTGCTGAGGAAATTAATGAGTTGAGTAATTAGCTAGCATACCATGCTAAACAGTGCTAGCTGGCTTATGTTAATGCTAGACTGAGGAAGTGGGTGAGTGGAGTTTGTCATAGGGGCTGGAAGCGGAGACATAATAGACGGTCAGGGTGGAATGTAAATGTGAGAACGAGAAGTCACGGCTAGGTCAGTAGGATGGGTGGGGGGGTTACAGAGGGAAGAGTAGCTCTAAAACCGCTCTCTTTTTCCAGGGTTAGGATGTGATTGTCCTTATAAACACTGATCTAAGATCAGTTAGTGGGCTTTGCCTTAAGCCTACTAATGCTTAAGATGGAGGGATGGTGAGCTGATGATGCCTCGGTATCATCAATAGACTGCTAAGCATATGGATGTGTCAATGTGTGTGTTGAATAAATCAAAATCAGCTTCTGCCTGGCCTTAACTTCCTGCCTTCTCTCTCTTCCCTCCACAGTGCCAGACTCAGCCAAGCCCGGCCCCACCCCTCCTCCCCCCGCCAACCCCAGTGCCACCCCGTCTGTGCCCCCCACCAGCAGCAGTGGCAGTAATGGCAAGCGCGCCCCCTCCAGTGCCCAGCAGCAGTCCCAGCCCTCGCCCGCCCAACAGCGTTACCCGCCAAGAGAGATCCCTCCGCGCTTCCGCCAGCAGGAGCACAAGCAGCTGCTGAAGAGGGGTCAGCCGCTGCCCCCTGGGACCCTTCCAACTGTACCAGGACGCCCCGAACCTGACTCGAGTCAGAAATCCTCTGGTGCATCGCACACAGGTTAGCACTTTACTTTGAGCTTTTTCCTTTGTGACCTTTTGACCTCTGGGAATGTTCCACAACCCTGAACTTGACCACAGTTGACTGTCCAACTTATTTTCTCTATGATTATGTGTTGTACATTTTATTTCGTGGAGCTTTTCCGGGATTCATATCTTATATTGATGATAGTTGAAGTATTTTCCCTGTATTTTGTTTAGTTTGCCACTTTGCATTCTCCTTTTAGATATGTATAGTGTATGCCATTGTTGTTTCCTTGGGTCTGCTGTGTATCACACTGTGCTCCAGACTGCTGTCTAGTTCACCTGCAGGGCTGTGTGCACCGCTGTGTGGGAGGATCTGTTGTGTTCGTTGTTTGTTTTGAATGTGCTCCTCTACCTGGCCTGGGATTCTAAATATAGAGAGTCAATTACAGCAGGGGGCCACTGTGGAGGGGTGGAGAGTAAACACAGCTGGCGTGTGTGAGAGAGATTTGATCTGATTTAAACAACCTGAAGACCAGTCTAAAGATTTCAACTCAGTCATACTTAGTTAATATATGTACATTTTGTGTGTGCAGGGTTTTTTTCTGCATAGACAGTATTGGGCGGGCCACCTAATAGTGTTGCATGGTATACCGACCCTTCTGTACTTTTTCAATACAAGAACATGAAAAATGGTTCGGGACTAGAATTTATTTTATTTCCGGTACTTCTGTCAAATGTGTCTCATTGATCAAGTCTGTCTATCAGCGCAGCCAATGTCCACCTTATAGTGCGAGTGCACCGTGCCTGCTCCACTTAGCTTGTACTGGGAGTCTGGGCTGTATCATGTTAGCTCCCCACTCATGCTGTACTGGGAGTCTGGGCTACATCATGTCAGCTCCCCACTCATACTGTACTGGGAGTCTGGGCTGTATCATGTTAGCTCCACTTAGCCTGTACTGGGAGTCTGGGCTACATCATGTTAGCTCCACTTAGCCTGTACTGGGAGTCTGGGCTACATCATGTTAGCTCCCCACTCATACTGTACTGGGAGTCTGGGCTGTATCATGTTAGCTCCACTTAGCCTGTACTGGTAGTCTGGGCTGTATCATGTTAGCTCCACTTAGCCTATACTGGGAGTCTGGGCTGTATCATGTTAGCTCCACTTAGCCTATACTGGGAGTATGGGCTGTATCATGTTAGCTCCACTTAGCCTATACTGGGAGTCTGGGCTACATCATGTTAGTTCCCCACTCATACTGTACTGGGAGTCTGGGCTACATCATGTTAGTTCCCCACTCATACTGTACTGGGAGTCTGGGCTGTATCATGTTAGCTCCACTTAGCCTATACTGGGAGTCTGGGCTACATCATGTTAGTTCCCCACTCATACTGTACTGGGAGTCTGGGCTGTATCATGTTAGCTCCATACTCATGCTGCACTGGGAGTCTGGGCTACATCATGTTAGCTCCACACTCATACTGTACTGGGAGTCTGGGCTACATCATGTTAGCTACACACTCATACTGTACTGGGAGTCTGGGCTACATCATGTTAGCTACACACTCATGCTGTACTGGGGGTCTGGGCTGTATCATGTTAGCTACACACTCATGCTGTACTGGGAGTCTGGGCTGTATCATGTTAGCTACACACTCATGCTGCACTGGGAGTCTGGGCTACATCATGTTAGCTCCACACTCATGCTGCACTGGGAGTCTGGGCTACATCATGTTAGCTCCACACTCATGCTGCACAGAAGTTAACACACTTGAATGATGCAGCACTTTACAATGCAAGAAGATACCAGTCACTTTGTAGGCTAACGTTTCTTGCTAGCTTACAGCTGAAGCTACAGTGGTTCCTCCTTTAAAGGTTGCGTCATACTGCAGCATACCTTGCAGGCTGATGCAGAATTCTGTGCTACGTTATTTAATTGTCAGCCAGTTTTACCGTTAATGCAAGTTAGTGTTAGTTTGACCACCAGAGGGCATCTTTGAGAAGCGTTTGATAGTCTTCAATATTGGCATTACTAGAGAATTTATAACCTTTTCTGTAAGAGCATAGTGTATGGGATTGTTTTTAAGAAATTTACCGTAATTAATTTGATTAATATTATGGTGTTTCTATTCCAAGAAAAATGAAACCCTCAGGGTTTCCGTTAGGATGGAACGGAAAATATGGCGCTGTACAGCGTGACAGTCAGGAGTAGGCTACAGTACTAAGAGCATAAGAGGATTGGAGGATTCTAAATTAATATCTAAGGGGCATAACATTTCCTCACCCTAATTGTAGTGTAACCAATACCCAAACGGAGATTCAGTGAAAATAAAAAATCTCATTCATTTGTCAAGACCAGTCCCCGTGTTGTTTCATAGCAACGCGAAAGGATGCTGAAATAGCTATAGCTTCAAATCCTATTGCTTCTATCTTCAATATACTTTTAAAAATAAATAAGGACGGAACGGAAAATATGGCGCTGTACAACGTGACAGTCTACAGTAAGCTACAGTACTAGGCTATTCAACTAAAGAATCCCAGTGTCGTGCTGGCACACGGGAGTCCGGGGTTCAATTCCCTGACTGGGAGTAAGGAGCAGGCTGTCCTTGTAAATAAGAATTTGTTCTTTAACTGACTTGCCTAGTTAAATAAAGGTTACACTAAAAGCACAACATTTGTACACCCTAATTCTATAATTGTAGTCTTCTAACCAGTACCGAAACAAAATGTATCAAGACCGGTCCCTATGCTCGTCTCAGAGCAGCGCAAAATGGTGCTAAAATAGTTGGAGGCTATTGCTTCAAATCCTATTGCTTTTAACTTCATTATGCTCTTTAAATAAACAAGACCTACACCACTTTTAACAGCACATTACTCAACACTAGTGAGACTCATGTCTCCTATAGTATGCCTACAGTATATTGAAAAATATGATGTGACTCTCCGCCAATAATTACATATTGGGGGATTCTAAATTAATTAATTAATTAAAATTAACCTGCATCTGTAGCAACGCATTTTGCACTGCGATGCAGTGTCTTAGACAGCTGCGCCACTCAGTAGGCCCAAACGAAAGTGAGCGATTTGTTATCTGAATAAAGGCCCTCCAAATTTTTCGTGCCATTATTAGTTACATTGTTTTAGTTTGAACGTGCAGACTGGCACTAAGAAGAGTGGGATTGTTTCCCTAGTCAGCGCCATTATTAGTGCAATGCCCCTTAAAGTGTTGCTCTGTGCTACCCAGTGGGGCGGGGTGGGGGTCCACCCTCCCTTCCCTTCCTCCTCCTCCCTTCCCCATGGGCTAGGTCCGTCTTCTGTGCGTGGCTCTACAACCCATCCTGTGCCCCCTGCCCTCGTGCCATGAACCTTGCGCGCCCACCGCTATTTCAGTGGATACAGCTGGAGAACTGCAAGGCAATCCCATTGTGCACCACTCGGTAGCCATGACCACCATGACCAATATAAACTCAGAAAAAAAAGAAACGTCCTCTCACTGTCAACTGCATTTTATTTTCAGCAAACTTAACATATGTAAATATTTGTATGAACATAAGATTCAACAACTGAGACATAAAATGAACAAGTTCCACAGACATGTGACTAACAGAAATAGAATGTGCCCCTAAACAAAGGGGGGGTCAAAATCAAAAGTAACAGTCAGTATCTGGTGTGGCCATCAGCTGCATTAAAAACTGCAGTGCATCTCCTCCTCATGGACTGCACCACATTTGCCAGTTCTTGCTGTGAGATGTTACTCCACTCTTCCACCAAGGCACCTGCAAGTTCCCTGACATTTCTGGGGGGAATGGCCCTAGCCCTCACCCTCAGATGCAACAGGTCCCAGACGTGCTCAATGGGATTGAGATCCGGGCTCTTCGCTGGCCATGGCAGAACACTGACATTCCTGTCTTGCAGGAAATCACGCACAGAACTAAGAGTACGGCTGGTGGCATTGTCATGCTGGAGGGTCATGTCAGGATGAGCCTGCAGGAAGGGTACCACATGAGGGAGGAGGATGTCTTCCCTGTAACGCACAGCGTTGAGATTGCCTGCAATGACAACAAGCTCAGTCTAAGGATGCTGTGACTCACCGCCCTAGACCATGACGGACCCTCCACCTCCAAATCGATCCCGCTCCAGAGTACAGGCCTCAGTGTAATGCTCATTCCTTCGACGATAAACGCAAATCCGACCATCATCTCTGGTGAGACAAAACCGTGACTCGTCAGTGAAGAGCACTTTTTGCCAGTCCTGTCTGGTCCAGCGACGGGGGGGTTTGTGCTCATAGGCGACATTGTTGACTGATGATGTCTGGTGAGGACCTAACTTACAACAGGCCTACAAGCCCTCAGTCCAGCCTCTCAGCCTATTGCGGACAGTCTGAGCACTGATGGAGGGATTGTGAGTTCCTGGTGTAACTTGTTGTTGTCGTCATCCTGTACCTGTCCCACAGGTGTGATGTTCGGATGTACCGATCCTGTGCAGGTGTTGTTACACGTGGTCTGCCACTGCGAGGATGATCCGCAGTCCGTCCTGTCTCCCTGTAGCGCCGTCTTGGGCGTCTCACAGTACGGACATTGCAATTTATTACCCTGGCCACATCTGCAGTCCTCATGCCTCCTTGCAGCATGCCTAAGGCACGTTCACTCAGATGAGAAGGGACCCTGGGCATCTTTCTTTTGGTGTTTTTCAGAGTCGGCACACTAAAGAGGCCTTTCTACTAAGTTTTCATAACTGTGACCTTTAGTTGCCTACCGTCTGTAAGCTGTTAGTGTCTTAACTACCACAGGTGCATGTTCATTAATTGTTTATGGTTCATTGAACAAGCACAGAAAACAGTGTTTAAACCCTTTACAATGAAGATCTGTGAAGTTATTTGGATTTTACAAATTATCTTTGAAATACAGGGTCCTGAAAACGGGACATTTATTTTTTTGCTGAGTTTATATTGTCCTGCTAATAACAGGGTTAATGATATATCTGTGAGAATATAACTTTGTAACTTTGCCTTGCGCTGGTCTGGAGCAATGCAGTAGTGATGCAGGGTACCGTACTAAACCACAAATAACCTCTAAGTCCCGCAGCATCATCACAAAACTTTTAGTGGAGCAACTACTGGAACATCTATTCACTACCCTAGTTCTTTGTTTGTGATAATATGCAAACTATAAAGCAAAATATGCTGATTACAAAGATGATTGCCAACCAAACTTTATTAATTCACTTATTCGGTCTCTCCAAAATATTCTGTTGCCTCTGCAAACTGACTGTGTGTGCATGTGAATATGGCTTTGACTGGCCTCCCCCTTCTTGCCTCATGAATGATGTCATTACTGGTTAAAAGCGCACACTTTTATAAAATAACTTACTTCTATGCACATTTTGTTGATCAGTACAAGAAAATAAGGCCCAAATAGAAGGGAAACTGATCATTTGTCTTCTGTAGCCCCATGAAAATCAGCCAACATGCTAAATAATGCATGCAAACACTATTGAATATGCATTCACCTATATTGTGAATAGGCCTAGGCCACATGATTTACCCAGATTATCAATAGAGATACAAAAATAAAAACTTGCACCCCTTGGGGTACCGAAGACCGAGTTTGGGAAACGCTGGATTATGCATACATGGCTGTCTCTGAAAAATATTAAACTCTAAAGATGCCCAACAGAGCAGTAGCTGAGTTTATCTGTCTGGATCCAGTGTCATTCTGGGACTTTGGCTAACATGTCTTCTTTTTTTGATGTGACTGAATCGAGTATTTTGATGCTAAACCTGGTATCTGTATTGAAGTCAAAATTCTGGTATCGTGACAACACTACCGCCCAAGTTTTTATATTTTCGTACCGCCTGTGTCCAAACAGTAAAAATATATATATATATATATATATATTTGCAAATAATGTTCGGAATGGAAAAACCTTTTCAGTGTAAACTTAAACAAAATGTGAGGTATACCCAAAAGATAATGGACCTATGGAACAAAATAAAAGCTAGACAGTCAGGGAGAATCTAAAATGTAAAAATGATGCCTTCAGGAGTATGTTTGTTATGGCATGAGGCCCCCATTGACTTTGTTATAATGTTGAGTCACTCCGATTAGTGTAAACCATGGCAAAATGTGTAGAATTGCAGGAAATGTGCTTTAAAATATAATTTTTGTCTCTAAGCGTCATGGCTAAATGTGTAGAATTGCAGAAGATTGGCATTAAAACAGTTACATTTTGTCACTGCGGCCAACAGGAGGGCCTCTAAATGTTTTGTTTGGCCACGCCCACCACCTAAGCCCCATTTTGATCCGGGAAAAACTGGTCTGTGTGTAGTGTTTCAAACGTTCAGTGATTCAGCAGGTCAGATATTTGATAGTTTGTAGTCTAGATACATTTCCTGTGAAGATTTCATGTTTGTCCTTCATTTCCTGTTTCTGAAAATGTAACATTTTTGGCACTTGTTTTTCTTGTTTGCTGGTTAGGGGGAGTCTCTGAAAGAGTTCTGTTGTGTGTTAGTACTGTCTGAATAGCTTTGAGTTGTGCTGACCAGAGCTATTTCCTGTAATGGTGGAGCGATGAAGACCTGGCAGGGCCTGAGTGGGACTGATCTGGCACAGAGCAGGGTAGAGAAGGAAAGAGGGAGAGAAGGAGAAATAATTGGTGAGAGGGGAGAGAGTGCAGGTCAGAGAGGTGGACTGAGAGGTGTTTTTATTTATTTTTAGTGGTATTGTGTGTTGTCCTGTAAACTCTTGCAATGTTATGCCTCTTGGCCAGGTCGTTATTGTAAATGACAATTGTTTCTCAATTGACTTATCTGGTTAAATAAAGTAGTTATAGAGAGTTGAAGAGAGCGAAGTGGGGGGGTGGAGAGCAAGGACATCTGAGTGAAATGAGAGAGCGAGAGGCCTAGGTCTGTGGGCTGGGTGACTCATGCCTTACGGTAAAAGCTCATGATTCACTTCACTCCTTTGGCAGACTTCTCTGCTCACTCGCGCGCTCTCTGTCTCTCTTTCTCTGGGATGCTGGGATAGGCCAGGGAGACACTGTAGGGCCGCAAGATGGTGCTGGACCAGCATACAGCTCTATCTCCTCTGACACGCTACACTACAGTACAGACACGTAGCATACAGAGTCGTACAGCTCCTACGCATGCTCCCTCCCACCCGCTCTCTCTTTAATCTTTCTGGCGCAGGCGTTCCACTAGCGACCCACATGGACAAAATCCGCTGAAATTGCAGAGCGCCAAATTCAAAATACAGATCTAGTCATAATAAACATTCATAAAAAATACACGTGTTACACATCGGCTTAAAGATGAACTTCTTGTTAACCTCTCTGGGATATGTGGGATGCTAGGGTCCCACCTGGCCAAAAGCCAGAGAAAATGCAGAGCGCCAAATTCAAATAAATTACTATAAAAATCAAACTTTCATTAAATCACACATGCAAGATACCAAATTAAAGCTACACGTGTTGTGAATCCAGCCAACATGTCAGATTTCCAAAAGGCTTTTCGGCGAAAGCAAACGATGCTGTTATGTGAGGACAGCACCTCCATACTAACATTTTACAACCAAGTAAAGGAATTACAAAAGTCAGAAATAGTGAAAAAAACGAATCACTTGCCTTTGAAGGTCTTCATATGGTTGCACTCACAAGAGTCCCAGCTACACAATGAATATTTGTTTTGTTCGATAAAGTCCCTCTATATCCCAAAAACTCTGTTTTGTTGGTGCGTTTTGTTCAGTAATCCACTGGCTCCGAGGCGGTCAAAACATGCAGACGAATACATCCTAATTGTACCGGTAAAGTTCCTCAACATGTCAAACGATGTTTATAATTTATCCTCATGTTGTCAATTGTCTAAATAATCGATAATATTTCAACCGGACAATAGCGTATTTTTATTTTACCTTTATTGAACTAGGCAAGTCCGTTAAGAACAAATTCTTATTTTCAATGACGGCCCAGGAACAGTGGGTTAAGTTTCCCCCATCCCTCCAGCATTGTTTTGTTGTCTGAGTAAATTAAGAGGACTCATTGTACAGTACTTTTGAAAGATGAGACATTAAGGATTATAATAAATACCACTGATGTCATACAAGCAAGCCAAACACCCAGGAGTCCAAATGTGCACTTCACACTTCCATATCATAAAACGAATGGAATATACAGTGTCAACACATTTCCATGTCCATGTCAGTGTCAACACATGTCCATGTCCATGTCAGTGTCAACATTTATGATCGCTGTATTTGATGTACAGTTACAAGATGACCTGGTGTTTTACCCTGGGTTATCCTGAACACAATGAGCCTGTGTTTGTTGTATTGTGGACAACATTTGCCACAGACCACGCATCTGAATGCACTTATGTTCACCAACATTATGAACTGCCTTGGATCACGTAAACAACAACTGTAATTGTGTGATGGCAGGGATGCAGGCCTGTATTCCAAACAAAACACCAAGTGTGCTTGTTCCTCAACAGCACAGCTAGGAGAGCTAAAAACAAAATGCACCTTTTTGTTGAAGACTCTTCTTTCAGTCATAAAAGTGCATTGAAATGACTTACTGTGCAGGCTTTAGAGAGGTGTGGGCTCTTGGAGACACCAGTTAGTCCTCTCACTCAAACCTTGTCATTTTTTTGTCTTATGTTGCACCTACCCCAAATTATTACACATTTATTTTAATTTTATTTTACCTTTATTAAACCAGGCAAGTCAGTGGGTTAACTGCCTGTTCAGGGGCAGAACGACAGCTCGGGGATTTGAACTTGCAACCTTCCGGTTACTAGTCCAACGCGCTAACCACTAGGCTACCCTGCCGCTCCAAATGCATCAGAAAGAACAGTCAGTGTAAAATGCACATAAATACGTCTGTGACGGTAATTGAATAACCCTGTAACTGACAGTTATGGATGAAATATGTCAAATAAAATAAAATCAATAACGGTCAACCATGTAAATAGGCATACAATCATTTTGGGGGGAAATATTTAAGATGATATAAGGTAGATCAACTTGGCTTAATAGCGGGAGTATTTACTAATGACTATAAGCAATTGTTTTGCTGACTTAGTCTATTAAACTGTCTACGTCTCCTCTTTCCAACGGTTGTTTGATGCTCCAGCAGCTCAACCTCTCGATGCACAGGGGTGTAGAAGCGCTGGTGTTCTTCTAGCCTACACTGCACCTTATCATTCCCTGCTAGTAGATGAATAACTCTTATCTTTTTAAAAAGGTTGGATGTGTCTGACTATTTATTCATTATTCAACAGCAGTCGACAAGGTTGTTCTGGCTCTGAGGCCTATAATGTGCCCGTCCTCTCCAACCTGGCATGGTATAGTTTGATACAGAATCGTTTCTTAATTTTATAGACTAATCAACGCTGATAAATAGGCTATGGACATTTAGCCTTTTTATTTGCTGCTATTTTAATGATAGTATGACAATCACATCTGTTTCTCCTCTTCATACTTTCCTTGCCAATTCATGATCTTATAGCCTACTTTCAGAAAGCCTATGGTAGGCCTAGGTTTTTTAATATGTTTTAAGGAAGGGAGAAATATTTGCTCTTGACTGACATACTGGTGGCTTTGATTGACGGGTCCTTTTACAGTGGTGTGTGTGAGTTCGCTGATTCTCTCTCTCTACTGGCCTATATGTCCACTCAGAAAGTTTGCTGAAGTTGCCTGTCTGGAATCCATCTAATAAGAATCATATGCTCCTGTCATGATTTATTCTTGTAAAAGGCCTATTTTCAGTCGCTTAGCCTACATTATTTCTCTCATTGTGGGGGTCTTCTCTTAATATTTATAAGTAATAACCTAAATAATAATAATGAAATGCCATGATTATAGTGAAGTGTATTGGGTTGTTCCAAATATGTTTATTAATTAAGAAGCATATCCATGTACAAACAGAATTGTAACCTCCCCTTTTTACATAGGGCTTTTTAGGTCTAAGACAACAGTAACATTGAAACAAAATGGACACACAAACCAGTAACGTAGTGTATCAAAACACTGAAATTTGCACATTTCTTTTGATTCTGATAGCCTGTGTGTTAAATTGTCACATTTTGGTATTGACAATCTGACATTTCTTAATTGGAATACTAGACTTAATTTAGAGGTAATAATAACTTGAATAATAATAATAATTGAAATGCTATTGATGATAGTGTAATGGTAATAGTGAAGTCTATGCTCTAATCCTGGTTGACTTGGCAAATGACCCTAACCTTAACTTCCAACACCGTCACAGCCCTACACACAATCAATGGTGTTATGTTTGGATTCGGAAAGTATTCCTACTCTTGATTTTTCCCACATTTTGTTACGTTACAACCTTATTCTAAAATTGATTAAATAAAAAAAAATCATCAATTTACACACAATACCCCATAATGACAAAACTAAAACAGGTTTCAAAGAAATTTCTGAAAATGTATTAAAAATAAATAGATACCTTATAAGTACAGTGCATATCAGAGAGAACAAGGTTGAAGGAATTGTCTGTAGAGCTCCGAGACGGGATTGTGTCGAGGCACAGATCTGGGGAAGGGTACCAAAACATTTCTTTAGCATTTGAAGTTCCCCAAGAACACAGTGGCCTCCTCATTATTAAATTGAAGAAGTTCGGAACCACCAATACTATTCCTAGAGCTGGCCGCCCGGCCAATCTGAGCAATCGGGGGAGAAGGGCCTTTGTCAGGGAAGTGACCAAGAACCAGATGGTCACTCTGACAGAGCTCCAGAGATCCTCTGTGGAAATGGGAGAACCACCCAGAAGGACAACCATCTCTGCAGCACTCCACCAATTAGACCTTTATGATAGAGGGGCCAGACGGAAGCCACTCAGTAAAAGGCACATGACAGCACGCTTGGAGTTTGCCAGAAGGCGCCTAAAGGACTCTGACCATGAGAAACTAGACTCTCTGGTCTGATGAAACCAAGCTGATGCAAAGCGTCACGTCTGGAGGAAACCTGGCACCATCTCTACGGTGAAGCATGGTGGTGGCAGAATCATGCTTTGGGGATGTTTTTCAGCGGTAGGGACTTAGAGACTAGTCAGGATCGAGGGAAAGATGAACGGAGAAAAGTACAAAGATCCTTGACGAAAACCTGCTCCAGAGCGCTCAGGACCTCAGACTGGTTCACCTTCCAACAGGACAACAACCCTAAGCACACAACCAAGACAATACAGGAGTGGCTTCGGGACAAGTCTCTGAATGTCCTTGAGTGGCCCAGCCACAGCCCTGACTTGAACCCGATCGAACATCTCTGGAGTAGAGGTCGACCGATTTATGATTTTTCAATGCCGATACCGTTTATTGGGGGACCAAAAAAAGCCGATACCGATTAATCGGACAATTTATTTATTTATTTGTCATAATGACAATTACAACAATACTGAATGAACACTTATTTTAACTTAATAGATCAATAAAATCAATTTAGCCTCAAATAAATAATGAGACATGTTCAATTTGGTTTAAATAATGCAATAACAAAAAGTGTTGGAGAAGAAAGTAGAAGTGCAATATGTGCCATGTAAGAAAGCCAACGTTTAAGTTCCTTGCTCAGAACATGAGAACATATGAAAGCTGGTGGTTCCTTTTAACATGAGTCTTCAATATTCCCAGGTAAGAGGTTTTAGGTTGTAGTTATTATAGGAATTATAGGACTATTTCTCTCTATACCATTTGTATTTCATATACCTTTGATTATTGGATGTTCTTATAGGCACTTTAGTATTGCCAGTGTAACAGTATAGCTTCCATCTCTCATCCTCGCCCGTACCTGGGCTCGAACCAGGAACACATTGACAACAGCCATCCTCCAAGCATCGTTACCCATGCAGAGCAAGGGGAATAACTACTCCAAGTCTCAGAATGAGTGACGTTTGAAACGCTATTAGCGCGCACCCCGCTAACTAGCTAGCCATTTCACATTGGTTACACCAGCCTAATCTCGGGAGTTGATAGGCTTGAAGTCATAAACAGCGCAATGATTGAAGCATTGCGAAGAGCTGCTGGCAAAACCCACAAAAGTGCTGTTCGAATGAATGCTTACGAGCCTGCTGGTGCCTACCATCGCTCAGTCAGACTGCTCTATCAAATCATAGACTTAATTATAACATAATAACACACAGAAATACGAGCCTTAGGTCATTAATATGGCCAAATCCGGAAACTATCATCTCGAAAACAAGACTTTTATTCTTTCAGTGTAATACGGAACCGTTCCGTATTTTATCTAACGGGTGGCATCCATTAGTCTAAATATTGCTGTTACATTGCACAACCTTCAATGTTATGTCCTAATTACGTAAAATTCTGGCAAATTAGGTGGCCCAAACTGTTGCATATACCCTGACTCTGCGTGCAATGAAAGCAAGAGACGTGACACAATTTCACCTGGTTAATATTGCCTGCTAACCTGGATTTCTTTTAGCTAAATATGCAGGTTTAAAAATATATACTTCTGTGTATTGATTTTAAGAAAGGCATTGATGTTTATGGTTAGGTACACAGGAGCTAGGACAGTCCTTTTTCGTGAATACGCACCGCATCGATTATATGCAACGCAGGACACGCTAGATTAACTAGTAATATCAACCATGTGTAGTTAACTAGTGATTATGATTGATTGATTTTTTTTTTATAAGATAAGTTGCTAGCTAGCAACTTACCTTGGCATACTGCATTCTCGTAACAGGCAGGCTCCTCGTGGAGTGCAATGAGGCAGGTGGTTAGAGCGTTGGACTAGGTAACTGTAAGGTTGCAAGATTGAATCCCCGAGCTGACAAGGTAAAAATCTGTCGTTCTGCCCCTGAACAAGGCAGTTAACCCACCATTCCTAGGCCGTCATTGAAAATTAGAATGTGTTCTTAACTGACTTGCCTAGTTAAATAAAGATTAAATAAAGGTGTAAAAAATTTAAATAAAACTTGGCCAAATCGGTGTCCATAAATACAGATTTCCAATTGTTATGAAAACTTGAAATCGGCCCTTATTAATCGGGCATTTTGATTAATTGGTCAACCTCTACTTTGGAGAGACCTAAAAATAGCTGTGCAGCAAAACTCCCCATCCAACCTGACAGAGCTTGAGAGGATCTGCAGAGAAGAATGGGAGAAACTCACCAAATACATGTGTGCCAAGCTTGTAGCATCATACCCAAGAAGACTCGAGGCTATAACCACTGCCAAAGGTGCTTCAACAAAGTATGGAGTAAAGGGTCTGAATACGAACACTACCGTTCAAAAGTTTGGGGTCACTTAGAAATGTCCTTAGACTGATGAGTTTCAGAAGAAAGGTCTTTGTTTCTAGCCATTTTGAGCCTGTAATCGAACCCACAAATTCTGATGCTCCAGATTCTCAACTAGTCTAAAGAAGGCCAGTTGTATTGCTTCTTTAATCAGAACAACAGTTTTCAGCTGTGCTAACAATTTCAAAAGGGTTTTCTAATGATCAATTAGCATTTTAAAATTATAAACTTGGATTAGCTAACACAACGTGCCATTGGAACACAGGAGTGATGGTTGCTGATATTGGGCCTCTATACGCCTATGTTTCCGGCAACAATGGTCATTTGCAACATTAACAACATCTACACTGTATTTCTGATAAATTTGATGTTATTTTAATGGACAAATGTGCTTTTCTTTCAAAAACAAGTACATTTCTAAGTGACCCCAAACTTCTGAACGGTAGTGAATTTAAATGTGATAGTTTTCACTTTTTTTATAAATTATCAAAAATGTTAAAAATAATAATAATAATAAATAAAATAAAAATTGCTTGGTCATTATGGGGTATTGTCTGTAGATTGATGAGGGAAAAACGATTTATTCCATTTTAGAAAAGGCTGAATGTAATAAAATCGAGGTATCTTAATTTGAGGATGTTTGTTACAGCAGGAAAATAGTTTTGCAGCAACAGGAAATATGGATTATAATTAATGCACATTTTCGTAGCGGTTGATCTGTTGTCCTGCAACAGGGTGATCAAATTGAGATCCTACATCTGTAGTTGGCTTTTATGAGGGTGTTTTGCATTGCTTTTTAAAGTATGTCTGTGTCCTCATAACGGCACTCATAGAAGTGTTACCTTTACATATTTTAGCAGTAGGGTTGTTGTGCATTAACGCCTATGCACTAAGCTCCATCCCAATGATACTCGATACAATTATACAGTGTAGGAGTCATCTACCAGATTCTTATTTTATCAAGAGCAAGCTGAAACAACTGCATAACACTGGAAGCTGTAGGACCCCAGCGATAGGCTGCCATCCTAGAGTCTGTCTGTTGGTGTCTCCTCTCGTTGAGCTGAGGACCCAGCTTGCCTTCTCTGTGGCCCAATGGCCGCCAGTGGTGTCGCCAGATTTACGTCACGACGTCATATACACACACAACAGGAGAACAGGGACACAGTGGAGGTTGTTGTGTAAGACCTTATCTGTCTTCCCTCACACTGCCCCCTCCCCTCTGCCCGTCTAAATGTTTTGTAACCGTACAGTGACGGGCTACACACACACACACACACACACACACACACACTACTTGCATGGTGGTTACTTTATTATTAGAAGGCCTGTGCCACCTGGGGCTTAGTCAATAGTCCTTTGTCTCAGCACTATTCTTCAGATTTCTATCTATAGATTGTACTCCACTGAATCTATTAGAAAAGGTATGGTCAATAATACAAGACTCGGTGGCCTTGAACAAACTGAGACAAACATCCAGCTATCTCTACTTCATAGTAGTCAAAGCAATACAAGGACGTCCCTGCTGTATGTAATGCTGCCATTTTCTACTATCAGTTATTTACCCACATTACAGTTTGTTGTGGTAATCTCCGTGTTTGCATGGCCTGCTTTGTTTTCGTCTCAGACCCAATGTGTGTTGCTCTTCTATAATCAAGATGATGTTGAATAAAGTCTGCCACTCGAAGTTGCAGCTTTTCTGGGTTACATCTGTTTATAGCATACTGGGCTTGTGCCTTACTCGGGGTGAGTGTGTTGACAGGACATCACACAATTCAGTTGAGCATGTTTTCATCTAATATTGTTTCTCTATGGGCCAATAGTCATCAGACTGTAGGCTAATCATGGGAATGGTAGAGGAGGTTTGATGGTGGGGGTGCAGCAGTGTGTGTGTATGGTAAGTAATAGTGTGTGTCTGGTTGGAAGGATTGAAAGAGCAGCCGTCTTTCTCTCTACAAGCCTCTCCTCTCCTGCCCCCGGGGGTCTTCATTATGCCTGGACCAACCCAGCTGAGACCTGACTAACACATCCATCTCTTCTTCACTCTCTCTTCCACTTTTTCTCATTCTCTGTGCTGACTGTGACTATCCAGCTCTCCTCCTGCTCTCACTTTCTTTCACACTCTCTTCCTCTCCTTATCTCCCTCACCTTCACACTCTCTTCCTTATCTCCCTCACCTTCACACTCTCTTCCTCTCCTCATCTCCCTCACTTTCACACTCTCTCACCCTACAAACCCAACTTGTTGAAACATAATGAAAGGAAAAACTACTAAACAAAAACCTTATCAACAGCAATGTCTAGGCTGAGATTGCAATTCACCATCCGTCCGCGTTTCTGGGAAACGGCAGCGAGGTAGTGGATTGGAGGTTTGGGTAAGTGCCATCCAGACAGTTTACATGAAGGGCATTATTTATACACAAAGCACCAATCAGAGAGTCTTTGATGACCTCACTGCACGTTGACACACACCACACACACAGTGGAAAAGGCTGGGGCCTGGGTTTACACATAAGGAACCACTGTTCTTCTGGTGGGACTTGGACGTATTGTGTGTTGGAGCAGTAGAGGTTTGTTTGTAAACAATACCCACCTTCAGTTAGTTTAGGAGCTGCTGCTGTTACTGCTTCTCTTTTGCAAGCCTCTAGCTAGCGCCCGATAGCGGCCTGCCTCTAGCTAGCGCCCGATAGCGGCCTGCCTCTAGCTAGCGCCCGATAGCGGCCTGCCTCTAGCTAGCGCCCGATAGCGGCCTGCCTCTAGCTAGCGCCCGATAGCGGCCTGCCTCTAGCTAGCGCCCGGTAGCGGCCTGCCTCTAGCTAGCGCCCGGTAGCGGCCTGCCCCTCCTCCTCTGTTTAGCTCTCTTTTTCTCTAACCCCTCCTCTCTGCTGTCTCTCTACCTAATTTTCTCTCTTCTTCTCCCTGTCTTTGCCATGCTTTCCCTTTCCTCCTCTATCTCTCTCCTCCCTCCCTCCCTCCCTCTATCTCTCTCTCCCTCACTCCGTCACTCCAGACCTCACTGTGTAAAGACAGATGTTTAGCTCTTCTTGGCCTCCTGCCCACCTCCATGTGAGCTTCATTTCATGTGTTTATGCTGTTTTCCATGCAGCCGTTGAAGTGGTAGTGTTTCTCTGGGACAAACTGTGTCTGTTTTGCGTTCCAGGGAGCTGCTCTGGTATGTGCTGTGTAGTCCCGCTGCAGACTAGTCTGTCTCTGTTTGGGACGTCACACAACAGCAGTTTTTGCGTCATCTGCCAGCATACTATAGGAAATCATTGTGAAGCAGGAGGGGTGTGTGTGTGTGTGTGTACACACACATGCATATGATATGTGTACATGCATATGTATCTGGATGCATATGTGCATAGAATGTGTCTGCATCCCTGCATGTGTCGATGCGTGTTATTGTCTGAGTGTGCGGGTGAACATGTATGTTTTCCTGCGTATGTGTGTGCACATTTGAGTGTCATTCCTGAACACTCAACGATGCAGCAAAAACTCTTCCTCTCTTCTGCTTTTGGAGAGGCTCCCATTGTGGCCAGGCTGTGCTCATTGTAAATGGAGTGGTCCTGGCTAAACATTTAGTGACGACTCCAAAAGCATGAAAGCGGGAGGGAGGGAGGCAGCAAAAAGGAATCTCCCTTTTGTTTAGTTTTTTCTCTCTCGTGAGCGAGCGGATTGAGTGCACAATGAAATGCTCTCGGCTTTAACCATAACCCTCTACGCCTGCCCCTACTCTCTCTGAGAGAGAGAATATCCTCTCTCCATGGATAGGAATAGAGCGGAGTTCTAAATAAAGCCAGAGAGAAAGAGAGAGGGGCAGGATGGCTCTAGCCAAGCCAAAGCAGGCTGGAGCAGAGCAGAGGGGGGAGGGTGTGTGTCTTTCTCTCATGCCGCGAGAGCTCGCAGCTTCTTGGCAGTATTTCAAAAATGAGCCTCTGAAAGCCCTGGCGAGCCGAGCAGACATATTGAGACTAGAGACACACGGGGATGGCCGCCTGCGCCGCCACCGCTTCGCTCCAAACGTAGCGCTCGCTCACCATGGTCGGAAGGTACCTCTCCTCAGGTATTGTTCCTGCTTTTCGCCCGTGATCCCCCCTCTCTTTCTCTTTATTCACTGGGCGTCTTTCACTGCATTGTGCATTGTAGTGCGCGATTGCCTTTAAATGCATGCAAGTACTAAGATAAGTACGATTTTGCAACGGAAAACATCCAGCAGCGACAGATGACATTCTGATGAATATCTTCATGAGGATAGTTTTAGTGTGTTTTTTCAGAGAAGCGACCGTGCTGCAGGAAGAGAGAGAGAGAAACAGATACAGACTGTAGCTCTGAGCGTTTTTGGCTCTGGTTCAGATTTGATAAAATGGCGTCCTGTACTACACCACAGAAACCACACCGCTGTGTCTGAGACACTGTCCTTTTCTCCTTCCCTCTCTTTCTGTTTTTCCATTTGTATATAATCATTGGAAGAAGCCTAAGCTCTGCAGAGAGTGAGAGACAGACAGCCAGCAAAAGCTTGCAGACAAACAGCATCTCTCCCCATTTAAAGATCAGACAAAAGCAGACGCTGTGTGTGTGCAGTCCGTTCCGCTCACACATGCATGTGGAGGCACACCCAAAACAACGAGAGGGAACTGACGCGGAGGCAGAGTGATTACCACGGCTTTTGGACTGACTCACTTCTTATGCACCAAGCTGCTTCAGGGGATAGTTCTAGAACTGTTGTTACCCAAGCCTCTCTCAGCAGTGGTTTCTTTATTGGAAGAGAAAGAAATCCTACTGTTTGGGTTTGAGGAGTAGAGGCAGTAGAGAGATTTGAGGGGACTGGGAGGCAATCTTCTGTACAGCAGGGGTGCAACGTTACGAAACATTCAGATATAAATGTTGTATTGTGTAGTTTAGGTACTTGTGTTTGTCATATCAGCTGTACACATCACAATGATGCCGGAACAAATGTAAAGTGTTTCACCTAATCGAATACACTCCAGGGCAGAGTGGTTATCAGTCGAGCCAAATGTTTGTGAAGCTGGTGTCAGGACCAGACTGAGGCTGAACTGCAGGACTCAAGGGGTCAAGGGTTAGGACTGAGGATGGGTGTCTTCGGATCTGACGGTGGACTCCACCTAGGCCTCCCACTTTATTCCAAGATGGCTGCAACTAGGGTAAAGCTGTTGCGATTACTAGGCTTGGGCGATATACCGTTAATACTGTATACCGGGGTATTTGGAAATATGCAGAATAAACAGAACTCCCACAACATTTCAACCAGGGTTGGACAGTAGACAGATTGTCATACTGTACCATACCGGGGTATACTGTATTACCAGAAGTGCACACAAGGGGGAGCTATTTAGTTATCAAAATAATGACACACAAAATCATTTAGGCAACCGGGTTCTTGATCCAGGAGGGGATTGAATGTCTCTGCTGTAACCAAGAAGCTTGATCTTAACATCGAGCCACTTAGCTAACAAGTTAGCAAACCAAATGACATCTTATAGTTTTACTTAACTTATAGTTAGTTATACGCAGTGGCGTATTCGCACCAAACTGTTCTGTACGGGGACCTCGGTTCGGTCAGTACTGTGAACCTGAAATGAATACAGAAAACCAATAAAAACACTAGCCTATACCTACACTGAGTTGTATGCCATCGCCTCGTGAGTAAATTTGAGCTGAATAAACATTGTAGGCTATTAAAACAAGTACAGCCTATGCGCACGTTGTAATCGAAATTCTAATCTTAACTGGCTGATTTTAAAACTATCCTTTTGTGAGGCGCAGCCGGGAACTGTGTAGATGGGGACTGGTGGGCTCCAGAAGCCAGAATTGAAGGGTCCTCCATCATCGGTTAAATCTCCAGTTTGGGAACATTTTGGCATATACACTACCGGTCAAAAGTTTTCAACACTTACTCATTCAAAGGTTTTTCTTTATTTTTACTAATTTCTACTTTGTAAAATAATAGTGAAGACATAAACTATGAAATGACACATATGGAATCATGTAGTAACCAAAAAAGTGTTAAACAAATCAAAATATATGTTACATTTGAGATTCTTCAAAGTAGCCACCCTTTGCCTTGAGGACAGCTCTGCACACTCTTGGCATATGTTTAGATGCCAACTGTTGTCATGTTATCTTCTAGGTATGAAGACATACTAACCTTGTCCCTTTCTCCCTCTCTCTCCCTCCATCCTCTCTTTCTCTCCATCCTCTCTCATCCAACAGAGCTGCCCCCACAGAGTGGCCCGGGAGCCCATTATGAGAATCCCCATTGGGGACACCAGCCAGCCAATCGGAGTGCCACTTCCGCCTCAGCGTCGGCCAATCACAGTGGCTGGGATACAGTGATCATCGACGAGAGCGACACCGAGGCCTGGCCCTCCATTTCCCGCAGCAGCCAGAGCCAGGGCCCTGCAGGAGGATGCCCCTCGGACACTGACCCGGCCAGCAGCAGCAGCAGCAGTATGAGCATGGCCACGGGGGCCAACGGCCAGATAGGCCACTTTCCTGCCAACTACCCCAGCAGCAAAGGAGCCAGCTCTGGGCCCGGCAGCTCAGCCAATCACCCTGGGGCAGGCACGGTCGGCATGGCCTCCAGCCAAGGAGCAGCCAATCGGGGCTGGGGATCTGGTCCCGGTCCCTCCCCCCATGGCCCTCCTCAGTCCTCCTCTGTCGGGGGTGGGGAGGGGAAGAGTGATGGCCCAATGGGAGGAGGAGGAGGCAGGGGTTGGGGCTCCTCTTCCTCCACCACCTCCAACTTGAACCTGAACCCCAATGCCAACCCCTCGGCCTGGCCCGTTCTGGGGCACGACGGGGGCGGAGGAGCGGGGGCAAGCAGCTCAGGGGGAGCCAACCCCAATCAACCCCCTTCTTCTCAACCCCCTCCAAACCTCTGCAACCCGCCAGGCACCTCTCACGCCCAGGGGAACGGCATCAGAGGAGGATCCATGGTGGGCGGCACCAACGGCAACCTTCCGGTTGGGGGAGGCAACTCCTGGGGAGAATCATCTGAGCCACACCCATCCTCATCCACGAATGTGTCTTTCAGCTCAGAACCTCAGAACCTTAACACTGACGGACCAAATCATACTAGCAAGCAACAGGAGCCCCCTATCCACAGCGTGTCCGGCTGGAGTGGCCCCTCCGGAGGTATGGGCTCCCTGGGCCAGCCTCCTCCTGGAGCTTCCCAGCTGGTCAATGGAGAGGATGGCAGCTCCGTCTGGGGCAACAATGGAGACTCCAAGTCAGTCGCCTCCTCCGCGGAGCCTTCGGGCTGGGACTCTGGGGCCGGGGGCTGGGGGAGCCATGGAAGCAGTGGTGGTGGAACCTCTGGAGGCTGGGGAGGCCAGAGCAGCAGAGACGCCTGGGGGAAGCAGCATTCTGGCGAGGTCCAGGGGGGCTGGGACGCCCCCAGCTCTCCTCCCCAGCAGGCCAGATCCTGGAGCACCCGAGCCCCTAGCACCACGGCGGCCAGCGAGGGCAGCAGCGAGGGCATGGATGGAGAGGGACACTCCCTCCGACAGGACCGGTCGTCCAGGGATGAGCCTGCCCCCCTGCTCCCAGCCCCTGACCTGGACCCCAGGGTGCTGTGCAACACAGGCTGGGGCCAGACCCCCGTCCGCCAGCACACGTCCTGGGACATGGAGGAGGCGGCACGCACCCAACGAAAGGCAGATGCTGCCGGGACGGACTCTTGGGGAGGCTCCGGCCCCAACACTCCCACCGAGACAGCCCAAGGGCCCTCCAACCCCAGCCACGGACCCCCTCATCGGGCTGACCCCAAGAGCGAGGGTCCCGGGCCTGGTCCTCAGGCTGCCCCTGGCTGGGGTGGTTCCAAGCCTCCAGCCAGCCAACCCGGCTCTGGCTGGGGTGAACCACCGAGCAGCAAGAATCCCCCCAACGGTCCTGGGGGCTGGGGGAACCCCCCACCAGGAGGCCCCGGGTCAGGCCCCAACATGCCCAAAGCTGGGAGCCAGTCCTGGGGTGCTCCAGAGGAAAAGTCCCCAAGCTGGGATGGTTCCCACGGCAAGGCCCCCAAGCCCCAGGGCTGGGGAGATGGGCCCAAGCCGCCCCACAGCGGCTGGGGCAACAGCGCTGGAGGAGGGGGCAATGGAGGAGGGGGGGACTGGAGAGAGCCTGCAGATGGCAAGAAGAGCAGTCCCACCACCAACCCTCCCTGGGAGGGAGAAGGAGCAGGAGGCTGGAAAGAGAGCAACCGAGGCTGGGGAAAACCTGGTCCGGGGATGGGGGGAAATGTTGGTGGAGGCTGGGGGGAGCCAGCGATGGCCCAGCAGCGCCCAAGTTGCCCTGCCCAAGGATGGGGCGGCAAGCCCCAGGAGAGCTCCAACGGCAATAGCGGAGGAGTTAGAGGGAGCATGGGCGGGGCAGGAGGTGGAGAAGGGAGCATGGGATCCTGGGGAGGCCCTGGCCCCGTGAAGCCCAGTGTATCAGGCCGGGAGGGCAACGGGGGAGGAGGAGGGAGCAAGCAGGACCCCTCAGGAGGAGAGCCCACAGGGTGGGAGGAACCTTCCCCACCCTCCATCCGACGCAAGATGGAGATTGACGACGGCACCTCGGCTTGGGGCGACCCGGGCGCCTACAACAAGACGGTCAACCTCTGGGACAAGAACAACCCTGGGGGAGGAGGGCCACCCCAAGGTAGACCCCCAGGGAACGCCCCCGCATGCCCCCCTGGAAACAACAACAACCACCCACCACATCACACCTACCACGGCCCCCCACCACCCCTCCAGAGCCATGGGGGCCACAACCCCCAGGGCCCAGGCCAGAGCAGTGGGCCCATGGACACAGCCATGCCTCACCAGACTGCGCCTCCACCACACAGCAGACCACCCCTCATGGGTCCAGGTGAGAAGACATACTCTATGAATGGACTGCTTATAGTGTTACTATGATTGTGTCCTTGATAATCTTGTGTTTTGACAATGCCATCTAGCTTTTAGATCAGGAGTCTTATGAAGTTGTGAAGCGTCCTGCAATGTTGGGTTTACGTTTTGCACATGTAGTCATGGGAGGAGAACCGTGTTGGGTTTACGTTTTGTACATGTAGTCATGGGAGGAGAACCGTGTTGGGTTTACGTTTTGTACATGTAGTCATGGGAGGAGAACCGTGTTGGGTTTACGTTTTGTACATGTAGTCATGGGAGGAGAACCGTGTTGGGTTTACGTTTTGTACATGTAGTCATGGGAGGAGAACCGTGTTGGGTTTACGTTTTGTACATGTAGTCATGGGAGGAGAACCGTGTCGGGTTTACGTTTTGTACATGTAGTCATGGGAGGAGAACAGTGTTGTGTTTACGTTTTGTACATGTAGTCATGGGAGGAGAACAGTGATGGGTTTATGTTTTGTACATGTAGTCATGGGAGGAGAACAGTGTTGGGCTTACGTTTTGTACATGTTGTCATGGGAGGAGAACCGTGTTGGGTTTACGTTTTGTACATGTAGTCATGGGAGGAGAACAGTGTTGGGCTTACGTTTTGTACATGTAGTCATGGGAGGAGAACCGTGTTGGGCTTACGTTTTGTACATGTAGTCATGGGAGGAGAACAGTGTTGGGCTTACGTTTTGTACATGTTGTCATGGGAGGAGAACCGTGTTGGGTTTACGTTTTGTACATGTAGTCATGGGAGGAGAACAGTGTTGGGCTTACATTTTGTACATGTAGTCATGGGAGGAGAACAGTGTTGGGCTTACGTTTTGTACATGTTGTCATGGGAGGAGAACCGTGTTGGGTTTACGTTTTGTACATGTAGTCATGGGAGGAGAACAGTGTTGTGTTTACGTTTTGTACATGTAGTCATGGGAGGAGAACAGTGTTGTGGGTTTTACAAACCTAACAGGCAGAATGAATTCACTGTGCCAGGCCTGATAAAGATTAGTTGTTTTGTTAAAAAGCGGCATCTTAAAACCGTTGTTGCAGTTCAATCAACTGTTATTATACTGTGAACACACAAGAACAAGGAAATAGTTGTCTGTTCTACCTATGACTTAACACAACATCTTGTTAGGTGGCGCACAGCGAACACATGCTTGGCTCCAAAACGTTGATCCGTTTAAAGGTAAAACCTCGCCTCTTAGATTTCCATCTAAATGAAGAACCAAATTGGTGAAAGCGATGCCAGCCCGCCCTGACCCCACCCCCTTTACTTCTCTGAAGCTTGCTCTCTTCTGATTTCACAACAACAACACGGGCGCCCCCATCTGTGTGCGTAACTGTGGCAACCTCACGTGGGCACACGTGGCGGAGGAAGCCCAAGAATGCTGTTTACTAACCCGGCTTGTGAAAATAGCGATTGGAGCCACAAAACGTTTGAGCTGTGGAGGAAGTGTGTGATTATAGGAGTAACCACCATCTGTCGGTAGTTAGAGGAGGAGAGAGAGAGCGAGCGGGAGGAGGAGGAGGGGGGAGGAGAGGGAGCGGAGGAGGAGGAGGGGGGGAGAGTGGAGGAGGAGGGGGGGGGCAGCGGAGGAGGAGGGGGGGAGCGGAGGAGGAGGAGGGGGGGGGAGAGCGGAGGAGGAGGAGGGGGCGGAGGAGGGGGAGAGGGAGCGGAGGAGGAGGGGGGGGAGAGAGCGGAGGAGGAGGAGGGGGCGGAGGAGGAGAGGGAGCGGGGGAGGAGGAGGAGGGTGGGAGAGGGAGCGGGGGAGGAGGAGGAGGGTGGGAGAGAGAGCGGAGGAGGAGGAGGAGGAGCGAGCGGAGGAGGAGGAGGGGGAGAGAAGGAGAGTTTAGATCCCCTGCTGGTTCTGGCTAGTCACTGCCCCATATGCTGCTCTTTTATGCACCACAATCAACCATGCAACACAAAATAATACAATGCAAGTTTTGTGTCCATACAGTATACACTGAAATATGTCTTTAGTTTCCTTCACTCCTTTCCCACGTAACCCTGATACTTAAAATGACAAGCTATTGATTTCTTTAACATCAGTGGTCATGACGGAAAGGAGATGAGGAGATAATCATAACTGAGAGAGTGAAATCTGATCCAGGAAGTAGACCTCTTGGAGCAATAGACAAACTGGCACAGGCAGAGTCGGGGCTGCCTGACTCTCAGCCAGGCCAACTGGTTACCACAGACAGGGCCAAGAGTTAAACAGCCTCCTCTGTCCTGGACTGGCCAAGGTCCAGCCTGTCCTGCATAAAGGGGCATTGTAGAAACCAGGAAAAGGTTAGGAATGGTACATTTTAGCAATATGATTTTCTTAGATGTTTTTGTTACACTGTGACTGTTTAAACTTAGATTTAGAACAAGGATGCACACAATGTTGAAATTGACAATACATGCATTTTGTTAGGTGTATGCATGGCAGTGCAGGGGTTTCTCCTGTAGGATCAAAAACAAATCCCATGCACTGAACACAACAGGTGTGTGTAGACCTTACAGTGAAATGCTTACTTACAAGCCCTTAACCAACAGTGCCGTTTTAAGGAAATAAGACTTTAGTTAATTTAGTAAATATTTGCTTCAGAAAAATACATAAAAAAGTAACAATAACAAGATTATATACCGCGGGTACCGATACCGAGTCAGTGTGTGGGAGTACGGGGTAGTGGAGGTAATATGTAGGTAGGGGTAAAGTGACTATGCATAGATAATAAACAGTGGGAGGGGCAGCCATTTGATTAATTGTTCAGCTGTCTTGTGGCTTGGGGGTAGAAACTGATAAGGAGCCTTTTGGACCTATAACATGTGAACAAAATGGACCTAAGGTTCCAGAGCGAGTTTGTTTTGGGTCCGTTGTTCTCTGTACTGTTATCCAATCCACGTGTGCCCTCAAAGTCATCCTGTTCCTAGGCTGGGGGGAGCCTTCCAGTGTCCACCCCAAACCAGAGCCCTCCTGGGGGGAGCCTGCTCCCCCTCTGGTCAGCGTGGACAACGGGACCTCCGCCTGGGGGAAACCCACCGGGAGCCATGGGGGCTGGGGTGTGGGTGACAACAGCCCTGAACCCTACAGACGGGGCAACCCACCCCTTGGATCTGCACCTTGCAAACCAGGTGAGAAGGACTCTAGTACTTTTTATAGATTAGATCAGATTTTTCCTGATTCATTGAAATTGCTGATGTTTTCACTATGGCTGGGACCTCATGACATTACAAAATGTTTAACATTTGAGTCATTTAGCAGACGCTCTTATCCAGAGCAACTTACAGTAACAATTAGGGTTAAGTGCCTTGATCAAGGGCACGTCAACAGATTTTGCACCTAGTCGGCTCAAGGATTCAAACCAACAACCGGCAGGCTACGCAAGGTAGCCTAGACCTCTAGGCTACCTGCAGACACTAGACCTCTAGGCTACCTGCAGACACTAAACCTCTAGGCTACCTGCAGACACTAGACCTCTAGGCTACCTGCAGACACTAGACCTCTAGGCTACCTGCAGACACTAGACCTCTAGGCTACCTGCAGACACTAGACCTCTAGGCTACATGCAGACACTAGACCTCTAGGCTACCTGCAGACACTAGACCTCTAGGCTACCTGCAGACACTAGACCTCTAGGATACCTGCAGGCTACATTGCGTGCTGATGGAATCATGAGAATCACAATACATGTCCTATGTGTAATATGAATTGATACTGTGATTTTATTGCGTTTCCATGTTCTGAACATATTGCTCACCGTATGTCTACTGCAGAGGAACAGGAAAGCCATGAGAAAACACCTTTTGATCAGTCATGGAAATATAATTGCTGAAAACAAATTGACTCCCTATTTAGTAGGCAGCTACACTGACCTCTGGTGGCAGGCTGAATACACAGAATGTATTCTCCAATAGTCTTTCTTTATGAACTTTACCAGTGCACGGCTGTGCTATACTAAAATAAGTCTAAATCAACTGACAATTCAAATACCCCACTGTCAAAACCAATACAAATACCCCACTGTCAGAACCCAGAACCAATACAAATACCCCACTGTCAAAACCAATACAAATACCCCACTGTCAGAACCCAGAACCAATACAAATACCCCACTGTCAAAACCAATACAAATACCCCACTATCAGAACCCAGAACCAATACAAATACCCCACTGTCAAAACCAATACAAATACCCCACTGTCAGAACCAATACAAATACCCCACTGTCAGAACCAATACAAATACCCCACTGTCAGAACCAATACAAATACCCCACTGTCAGAACCAATACAAATACCCCACTGTCAGAACCAATACAAATACCCCACTGTCAGAACCAAACCAATACAAATACCCCACTGTCAGAACCAATACAAATACCCCACTGTCAGAACCAATACAAGAACCCCACTGTCAGAACCAATACAAGTAGCCCACTGTCAGAACCAATACAAACACCCCACTGTCAGAACCAATACAAACACCCCACTGTCAGAACCAATACAAGTAGCCCACTGTCAGAACCAATACAAGTAGCCCACTGTCAGAACCAATACAAGTAGACCACTGTCAGAACCAATACAAACACCCCACTGTCAGAACCAATACAAGTAGCCCACTGTCAGAACCAATGCAAGTACCCCACTGTCAGAACCAATACAAGTACCCCACTGTCAGAACCAATACAAACACCCCACTGTCAGAACCAATACAAACACCCCACTGTCAGAACCAATACAAACACCCCACTGTCAGAACCAATACAAGTAGCCCACTGTCAGAACCAATACAAGTAGCCCACTGTCAGAACCAATACAAGTAGCCCACTGTCAGAACCAATACAAGTAACCCACTGTCAGAACCAATACAAGTAACCCACTGTCAGAACCAATACAAACACCCCACTGTCAGAACCAATACAAACACCCCACTGTCAGAACCAATACAAACACCCCACTGTCAGAACCAATACAAACACCCCACTGTCAGAACCAATACAAGTAGCCCACTGTCAGAACCAATACAAGTAACCCACTGTCAGAACCAATACAAGTAACCCACTGTCAGAACCAATACAAGTAGCCCACTGTCAGAACCAATACAAGTAGCCCACTGTCAGAACCAATACAAGTAGCCCACTGTCAGAACCAATACAAGTAGCCCACTGTCAGAACCAATACAAGTAGCCCACTGTCAGAACCAATACAAGTAGCCCACTGTCAGAACCAATACAAGTAGCCCACTGTCAGAACCAATACAAGTAGCCCACTGTCAGAACCAATACAAGTAGCCCACTGTCAGAACCAATACAAACACCCCACTGTCAGAACCAATACAAATACCCCACTGTCAGAACCAATACAAACACCCCACTGTCAGAACCAATACAAACACCCCACTGTCAGAACCAATACAAACACCCCACTGTCAGAACCAATACAAACACCCCACTGTCAGAACCAATACAAACACCCCACTGTCAGAACCAATACAAACACCCCACTGTCAGAACCAATACAAACACCCCACTGTCAGAACCAATACAAACACCCCACTGTCAGAACCAATACAAACACCCCACTGTCAGAACCAATACAAACACCCCACTGTCAGAACCAATACAAACACCCCACTGTCAGAACCAATACAAACACCCCACTGTCAGAACCAATACAAACACCCCACTGTCAGAACCAATACAAATATATTACGTCATAATAAAACATTGTGGAGGATTGTGGATGAAAATGAATTTGAAAAGATAGTAACACAACATTTCCTCTTATCCCTCTGCAGCCCCCAAATCTATGCAAGACGGCTGGGGTGGCGGAGGTGGCGGGGAGGACATGGGTTTGTCTGGGGGCCAGTGGGACCCTGATGACGGGGACATGTGGAGCAGCCAGGCCTCCCAGGAGAGCAACTCCTGGGGCAACAGACCTAGGAAGGCCCCACCCAAGGGGAAGATTCCGGGCAAGCAGGAGGAAGCCTGGATCATGAATCGCCTGATCAAGCAGCTGACAGACATGGGCTTCCCTGTGAGTGCTGCTGCCTGCTACTATCTCTGGAGTCAAACTCCACACTGATGTAATCTGTATACCTAGACATCTGATAATAATATAACATGCCATATAGCAGACGCTTTAATACAACAGTGAATGCATATATTTTGGTAGCCCCCGCGGGAATCAAACCCACCTTCCTGGCGTGGCTAGCTCCATGTTCCTACCAACTGAGCCACACAGGACCACACGTACACATGCATGTTTGTGAGATATTTCTGCTGACAGCTGTTCGTGTGTGTGTGTGTGTCCAGAGAGATCCAGCCGAGGAGGCTCTGAAGAGGAACAACATGAACCTGGACCAGGCCATGAGTAAGTCTCTTCTCCCAGTCCTCAATACACTCTGTTAACTCCTTGTTCCTGATGCAGTCCATATCACTGTCACTGACTGTATCAGTGTTGGTGATATCCCTGTGTTCTCTCACTGCTCTCTGTTTGTCACTACTCTCGCTACTCTGTCTCTCTCAGGTGCTCTGTTGGAGAAGAAGACAGAGCTGGACAGGCGGGGGATGGGCATGTCCGACTACAACAACTGTCTGATCAACAAGGGGCCAATGGGCTGCCGGCCTCCCCTCCACTCCAAAGAGTCCTCCTCAGATCGCTCCCCTTTCCTCGACAAGGTAATGACCCCTGACCCACTCCCCAACATCACACACTCCTATATTGTCCATGGGTTCTTCAATGAGAAGATGCTGTATAGCCAGGGCAGACTAGTGTTCTGGGGAACCATGGAAAATAACTTATCAAGGAATCAAAAAAAATATATTTTTTAAAAAGCGAACAATATAATACTGTACATCACACTGTTGTGTAACTCACTCAATAGTGTGTTTGTTCTATTCTTCACTAGTTATGAGGGGACAGATTCTGTTCTGAACAGGGCAAGGTTCAGTTTCTATGTATCCACCCATTGAGAGTGTAATGGTGACGCTCTCCCTCTGTGGCTGTCTGTGTGGGCGCAGGACGGTGTTGGTAGCCTGGTGGAGGACGTCCATACCTCCTCACCGTTTATGCCTTGTTCCCCCGGCCCCCTCGGCCTGAAACTCCCCTCCCTGCCTCTATCCAGCCAGGGCCTGGGCGGCCCACAGGGCCTAGCCATGCAAAACTTGAACAACAGACAGGTAGGCAGCACACTGTCTACGGCTATGTGGGGTTTAGACAGCAGACAGGCAACCGGCAGGTGCCATAAGCAGAATTGGGGGTAATGTGTAGTTGAATGAAAGATTGCTAGGAGAAGATAGGAGTCTGAGAAGAGGAAGGACTGGTTGGCATACTGGTAGGCAGAGAGGACTGGTTGGCACACTGATAGGCAGAGAGGACTGGTTGGCACACTGATAGGCAGAGAGGACTGGTTGGCATACTGATAGGCAGAGAGGACTGGTTGGCACACTGATAGGCAGAGAGGACTGGTTGGCACACTGATAGGCAGAGAGGACTGGTTGGCACACTGATAGGCAGAGAGGACTGGTTGGCACACTGATAGGCAGAGAGGACTGGTTGGCACACTGATAGGCAGAGAGGACTGGTTGGCACTGATAGGCAGAGAGGACTGGTTGGCACACTGATAGGCAGAGAGGACTGGTTGGCACACTGATAGGCAGAGAGGACTGGTTGGCACACTGATAGGCAGAGAGGACTGGTTGGCACACTGATAGGCAGAGAGGACTGGTTGGCACACTGATAGGCAGAGAGGACTGGTTGGCACACTGATAGGCAGAGAGGACTGGTTGGCACACTGATAGGCAGAGAGGACTGGTTGGCACACTGATAGGCAGAGAGGACTGGTTGGCACACTGATAGGCAGAGAGGACTGGTTGGCACACTGATAGGCAGAGAGGACTGGTTGGCACACTGATAGGCAGAGAGGACTGGTTGGCACACTGATAGGCAGAGAGGACTGGTTGGCACACTGATAGGCAGAGAGGACTGGTTGGCACACTGATAGGCAGAGAGGACTGGTTGGCACACTGATAGGCAGAGAGGACTGGCTGGCACACTGATAGGCAGAGAGGGAGATGGATGGATGGACGGACGGACTGGCAGGGGACAGACAGAGCTAGAGGGAGCCTGTATTTAGGTTTAGATTTTGGGGTTTTGTCTAGCCTGTTAAATCTCATTGGACTTTTTATGAATCTAAATGAAAGTTTATTGGTCACGTGGCTGTAAATGGTTCAGAGACATGCAGACTTGCAGTTCTTCCTCAACAGTGCAGAATAGTGGGTCCCTATCATCATGCTATTCCACCCTGGTTTCCACCTCCCTCTCCTCCCTCCCAGATGCAGAGTGGAATGTTGGGCAGTAGCGGTGCAGCACAAGCCCGGGCCATGCAGCAGCCTCCTCCTCAGCCGTCAGTGCCGCCTCTCGGCTCCTCCCAGCCTAGTCTACGCGCTCAAGTGCCTCAGTTTCTCTCCCCTCAGGTACACACACACACAACATGGACCAGGGTTGTATTCATTATGGGAAAACTGTAAAACGGTTTTCAACGGACAGTCAAAGTGAGAGGTTGTTATTAGACAAGTTCAGGTAGGGAGGGATCCTTGTTTGGATTCATTTTCTCGTATTTAGTGCCTAATGAATACGACCTGGGGAATACCACACACCTCTAAGCCCCCTCCAAGTATCTCCTCTCACTCACACACACATACAATCATATATAGAATCATACACACACACACACAAGTTTTTCAGCTCCCCTCAGCATAGTTTACGTGCATAAGCGCCTCAGTCCTGTCTACCATTTTTCTCGTACTTAGTTTATGGTTTCTAAAACCAAATCTTTTGGTCTCTCTCTTGTCCAGGTTCAAGCACAGCTCTTACAGTTTGCAGCAAAAAACATTGGTCTGAATCCTGCACTTTTAACCTCACCAATAAACCCTCAACATATGACCCTTTTGAACCAACTATACCAGCTGCAACTGGTGAGTCCTCATCTGGTCTCCTCTCAGTTTACTTTAGGACTCCTCCATATAAACACTATGCAGATACACTCTGTACACGCTTATATCATACACTCCTCTACTGCCTCGTTGCCTTAGAGATGTGAAAAACCCTTGGGTTTTGACTGATCGCATTCTGTAGCAACTAGAAAATGGTGTGTGTGTGTGTGTGTGTGTGTGTGTGTGTGTGTGTGTGTGTGCGCGCACACGTGCATATTTCTGTACATATGTGTCTGTGGGTTTGTGTGTAAACGTGTATTCCTCTGCAGGCGTACCAGCGTTTACAAATTCAACAGCAGATGTTGCAGGCACAACGTAATGTTTCTGGTCCCATCCGACAGCAGGAGCAGCACGTGAGTGTCCCTCTGTGTCCCTCTGTGTCCCTCCCTCTCAGATACAGCCCACTAGTTTCACCCATCTCTGCCTTTCATATCTACTGATCCTGAACCCGGCCAGCCCTCATACTGGGGTAAAACCCAAACGTTTTACCATCCTACTATAGCAGAGGGGGTGTATGTGCTTTGCAGACATACCTGGGTTCCTAGCCTGGTGAATTTGAGAGCCTGGGTGGTTAATCCCTAGTAGAAGCAGATGTATGTATAAGGGGCTATACTTGCCATTCACTCTAGCAACTGTCCCATTGAATTTTTTCCTGTGTTCTCTGCTGGCTCACAGATAAACTGACCACCAGCTTTGTGTCTCTCTCTGATGTCACTTCCTCTTCCTGCAGGTTGCACGTACAATCAATAACATGCAGCAGCAGATCCAACAGCACCAGAGACAGCTGGCCCAGGCCCTGCTGATGAAGCAGCAGCAGACCCTCGGCTCCCTCTCCTCCTCCGGCCTGCACCACGGCCAAGGCAAATCAGCCCTGGACTTGTTCCCAGGCCACCCCCAGGCTCCGGGCCTACCCGACCTGCAGACCAAAGAGCAGCAGTCGTCCCCAAACTCCTACAGCCCCTACCCTCTCTGTGAGTGGGAACTCTGTTCCACAATGTGCACAACACATACAGTGGGGAGAACAAGTATTTGATACACTGCCGATTTTGCAGGTTTTCCTACTTACAAAGCATGTAGAGGTCTGTAATCCAGAAAATCACATTGGATGATTTTTAAATAATTAATTTGCATGTTATTGCATGACATAAGTATTTGATACATCAGAAAAGCAGAACTTAATATTTGGTACAGAAACCTTTGTTTGTAATTACAGAGATCATACGTTTCCTGTAGTTCTTGACCAGGTTTGCACACACTGCAGCAGGGATTTTGGCCCACTCCTCCATACAGACCTTCTCCAGATCCTTCAGGTTTCGGGGCTGTCGCTGGGCAATACGGACTTTCAGCTCCCTCCAAAGATTTTCTTTTGGGTTCAGTTCTGGAGACTGGCTAGGCCACTCCAGGACCTTGAGATGCTTCTTACGGAGCCACTCCTTAGTTGCCCTTGCTGTGTGTTTCGGGTCGTTGTCATGCTGGAATACCCAGCCATGACCCATCTTCAATGCTCTTACTGAGGGAAGGAGGTTGTTGGCCAAGATCTCGCGATACATGGCCCCATCCATCCTCCCCTCAATACGGTGCAGTCGTCCTGTCCCCTTTCCACCTCCATGCTTCACAGTTGGGATGGTGTTCTTGGGGTTGTACTCATCCTTCTTCTTCCTCCAAACACGACGAGTGGAGTTTAGACCAAAAAGCTCTTTGTTGTCTCATCAGACCACATGACCTTCTCCCATTCCTCCTCTGGATCATCCAGATGGTCATTGGCAAACTTCAGACGGGCCTGGACATGCGCTGGCTTGAGCAGGGGGACCTTGCGTGCGCTGCAGGATTTTAATCCATGACGGCGTAGTGTGTTACTAATGGTTTTCTTTGAGACTGTGGTCCCAGCTCTCTTCGGGTCATTGACCAGGTCCTGCCGTGTAGTTCTGGGCTGATCCCTCACCTTCCTCATGATCATTGATGCCCAACGAGGTGAGATCTTGCATGGAGCCCCAGACAGAGGTTGATTGACCGTCATCTTGAACTTCTTCCAATTTTTAATAATTGCGCCAACAGTTGTTGCCTTCTTACCAAGCTGCTTGCCTATTGTCCTGTAGCCCATCCCAGCCTTGTGCAGCTCTACAATTGTATTCCTGATGTCCTTACACTGCTCTCTGGTCGTGGCCATTGTGGAGAGGTTGGAGTCTGTTTGATTGAGTGTTTGGACAGGTGTCTTTTATACAGGTAACAGGTTCAAACAGGTGCAGTTAACACAGGTAATGAGTGGAGAACAGGAGGGCTTCTTAAAGAAAGAAGTAATTCTTACTGGTTGGTAGGTTTTCAAATACTTATGTCATGCAATAAAATGCTAATTAATTACTTAAAATACAGTGCTTATCATACAATGTGATTTTCTGGATTTTTGTTTTAGATTCTGTCTCTCACAGTTGAAGTGTACCTATGATAAAAATTACAGACCTCTACATGCTTTGTAAGTAGGAAAACCTGCAAAACCGTCAGTGTATTAAATACTTGTTCTCACCACTGTAGTAGTTCCACTGTGCTTCTGTTTGCTCTTTGGGCTCTTGTCAATTTGGGACAGTTGTTGATGTAACAGGGGCTTTATAAATACATTTGATTTATTGATAGCAGGACAGGGACTGGGAATGTCATCATTGTTACAGGTCCCAGACCTGTGTGTGCCCTTTCTAAACAGATCATCTTTCTGGTCAATATCTGTCTGTGTTCAAATACAGCTGTTGGGACTTGCTCAGTGTCTAACAGATATCCTGTGGCAAGGGCATTACGATTGATTGTAGTTATATAAAGAACCATAGCAACAAAGTGCAAAACAAGAAACGAGTGATTCATCTTTAATGCTTTATTGACTTGTTTTGTCTGGTGTTACCTCCCTGCCTCTCTGCCTGTCTCCCTCTCTCTGCCTGTCTCCCTCTCTCTCTCTGCCTGTCTCCCTCTCTCTGCCTGTCTCCCTCTCTCTGCCTGTCTCCCTCTCTCTGCCTGTCTCCCTCTCTCTGCCTGTCTCCCCCTCTCTGCCTGTCTCCCTGCCTGTCTCCCCCTCTCTGCCTGTCTCCCCCTCTCTGCCTGTCTCCCCCTCTCTGCCTGTCTCCCCCTCTCTGCCTGTCTCCCCCTCTCTGCCTGTCTCCCCCTCTCTGCCTGTCTCCCCCTCTCTGCCTGTCTCCCCCTCTCTGCCTGTCTCCCCCTCTCTGCCTGTCTCCCCCTGCCTGTCTCCCTCTCTCTGCCTGTCTCCCCCTCTCTGCCTGTCTCCCTCTCTGCCTGTCTCTTGCCTGTCTCCCCCTTCTGCCTGTCTCCCCCTCTCTGCCTGTCTCCCCCTCTCTGCCTGTCTCCCCCTCTCTGCCTGTCTCCCCCTCTCTGCCTGTCTCCCCCTCTGCCTGTCTCCCCCTCTGCCTGTCTCCCTCTCTCTGCCTGTCTCCCTCTCTCTGCCTGTCTCCCTCTCTCTGCCTGTCTCCCTCTCTCTGCCTGTCTCTTTGCCTCTCTCCCAGCTGGACTGAATCCTAACATGAATGTAACCTGCATAGAGGTGGGAGGCCTGTCCATGAAGGAGCTTCCCCAGCCCCAGTCTCGCCTCTCCCAGTGGACACACCCCAACTCCATGGACAGCCTCTCTGGAGGCTCATCCTCTCTGGAGTCCAACCTGAACAAGCACGGTACAGACTGTTGACACCATTGCCCAATGTTGGGACAATAAAGATTTAATGAACTCTTCTGAGCTGGACTGAGTAGAACTGGGGGATATGAAAGGACCATGGTGTATGACACTCAGTTGGCAGCTTCAGAACGTAGTTGTCCTCTTGGGTTTTCAAGTGGAACCTTGTAATTTCCATCTCAATGCTACTATATGTTCTGGGAATGGGGATACCTGGTCAGTTGTACAACTGAATGCATTCAACTGATATGTGTCTTCTGCATTTAACCCCTCCTGTATTGGTTTCTATTAAACTTGACTAAGTATTTCATTCTCTAGTTCTAATTTATATTGTACTTAACCAACTTCCTGGTTCCCCTCTTGTCTCTGGCAGGTTCCAACCTGGGCCCCCCCGGGAAGCCCCCCCAAATGGAGGATGGGTACAGCCCCTACGGCATGATGCCTGTCTCCGAGTCCCCCACCAACCCCCTGGTGCCCCCAGACAGCTGGAGCCAGGGCAAGAGCCCCAACGACAAGATGGTCAACGGCGCCAACATCACCTGGCCTCCAGGTCAGTTAGTTGGCTAGTTAGACTGGGATGGTGGGAAACAGTTCTGGACAGCTACAGTGACTGCTTACTGTCCAGCCAAAACCCATTGACCTAATATGATGATCATGGGACTAATGTAGCCAGATGAGGTCTGTTTTCAAGAGGTTTAGTTTCATTGCAAGCACCACCTTTTGTATTTTTGTATTTTGTACATTACTGAACCAGGTAGTCATGTAAATGAATGAGAGGAATGACAATTGTAATACTTCCTGCACAATCACTTCCTCCTCCAGAGTTCTGCCCGGGCGTGCCCTGGAAGGGCCTGCAGAACATCGACCCGGAGAACGACCCCAACATGACCCCGGGGAGCGTGCCCAGCGGCCCCACCATCAACACCAACATCCAGGACGTCAACCGCTACCTGCAGAGAGACCGCAGCGGAGGTGAGGACGAGGGGAGCAGGAAGGGAGGGTGAGGGAGATGAGGAGGGTGGAGGTGAGGACGGAGGACGAGGGGAGCAGAAAGGGAGGGTGAGGGAGATGTGGAGGGTGAGAGACCGCAGAGGAGAGGACGGAGGACGAGGGAAGCAGAAAGGGAAGGTGAGGGAGATGTGGAGGGGGAGGAGAGACCGCAGCGGAGGTGAGAGACGAGGGAGCAGAAAGGGAGGGTGAGGGAGATGAGGGTGGAGGGGGAGGTGAGAGACCGCAGCGGAGGTGAGGACGGAGGACGAGGGAAGCAGAAAGGGAAGGTGAGGGAGATGTGGAGGGGAGGGAAGCAGAAAGGGAGGGTGAGGGAGATGAGGAGGGGGAGGTGAGAGACCGCAGCGGAGGAGAGGACGGAGGACGAGGGAAGCAGAAAGGGAAGGTGAGGGAGATGTGGAGGGGGAGGAGAGACCGCAGCGGAGGTGAGGACAGAGGACGAGGGAAGCAGAAAGGGAGGGTGAGGGAGATGAGGGTGGAGGGGGAGGTGAGAGACCGCAGCGGAGGTGAGGACGGAGGACGAGGGAAGCAGAAAGGGAAGGTGAGGGAGATGTGGAGGGGGAGGAGAGACCGCAGCGGAGGTGAGGACAGAGGACGAGGGAAGCAGAAAGGGAGGGTGAGGGAGATGAGGGTGGAGGGGGAGGTGAGAGGCAGCGGAGGTGAGGACGGAGGACGAGGGAAGCAGAAAGGGAAGGTGAGGGAGATGTGGAGGGGGAGGAGAGACCGCAGCGGAGGTGAGGACAGAGGACAAGGGAAGCAGAAAGGGAGGGTGAGGGAGATGAGGGTGGAGGGGGAGGTGAGAGACAGGGGAGGTGAGGACGGAGGACGAGGGAAGCAGAAAGGGAGTGTGAGGGAGATGAGGGGGAGGTGAGAGACCGCAGCGGAGGTGAGGACGGAGGACGAGGTGAGAGACAGGGAGGGTGAGAGAGGGGGAGGTGAGAGACAGGGGAGGTGAGAGACAGGGGTGGAGAGGGACAGGGGAGCTAGGGGATGGAGAGGGACAGGGGGAGCTGAGGGGTGGAGAGGGACAGGGGAGCTAGGGGTGGAGAGGGACAGGAGAGGTGAGGGAGGGGAAGGACAGGAGAGGTGAGGGAGGGGGAGGGACATGGGGGGGTGAGGGAGGGAGGGGGAGGAAGGAGAGGTGGGAGGGAGGGAGGGACAAGGGTGAAGGACAGGGGGGGTGAGGGAGGGGGAGAAGGACAGGTGGGAGGGAGGGAGGGGAGTGTTCATGTTCTAAGTGGTCCTATACATACGTAATGACGGTGCTCTCCCTCTGGTAGACTTGGTCTTGAGAGGGGAGAGGAGAGCTGGGGGTCTGAGATGACCTGAATCATTCAAAGAAAACTGCTACGGGCAAAATCAGATACTGTGTCTGCAGTGTATCCCAATGGGTTGGGGAGACTGATTATCTGTAACAGTTCAGTCACTGGAGGAGCCTGCTTTTTCTCTTCTGGTCCTGCTGCTTCTTTAATTAACTGCATGTACAATCTGACACTCGTATATCTACACTACTAGGTCATCTAATTCCCAACACTTTGAACTCTCCCATATCACAGAGCCACAGAGCACCACAGCTGTTCAGTCATCCACTTTCATTTATTCTGTTTCTTTATTAGATTCTCTCTCTCTTCCATTCCCTTCTTCTGTTTTTGTTTTGCTGGATGCCATGCCCCCATAGGCTCCTCCCCCACCTCATCTCAGAACGAGGCCCTGCCCCCCTCCACCGATTGGCCAGTCAGTGCCTACTCTAGCTCGTTCAGTCTGTCGTCCCCGGAAACGGACGACCCAGGTACACAGTTTGTCGGAGTGGGCGGAAGTCGCCTCTAACCGCTGATACAGGGTAAAATCTTATATCCTACCATATTCCCCGTGGTTATGTTTAGGACCAGGTGATATGATAATCTGGTCCTAGATCTGTGGGTAGGGGTGACTTCCGCTTTGAGCTAGTTTGTCCCCCTGCCCCCATCAGTGTTGATGTCTCTGGTGGCTCAGTATCTGGTCCAGAGGAGGACCCCATCCTTACCATCACATCTGTTTTGTGTGTCCTTCCCTCTTTAGTTGTACCCCTCATACATCTTCCCTCTGGTGGTGTTGATGTATCCCCACCCCTGTGTGTAGCATGGGGGGGGAACTGGGAGGAGGTTGTATATACTATATCTTAGTATAGTTCTAGTCTATCTGTGTTCCTGGTCTGATCTGTCCCATACTGTGAGGCATGGACTGAGACTGACCCTGGGCTGTACTCCTTAGTGTGTGTGTGTGTGTGTGTGTGTGTGTGTGTGTGTGTGTGTGTGTGTGTGTGTGTGTGTGTGTGTGTGTGTGTGTGTGTGTGTGTGTGTGTGTGTGTGTGTGTGTGTGTGTGAGTGTGTGTGAGAGTGTGTGTGTGTGAGAGTGTGTGTGTGTGAGAGTGTGTGTATGTGAGAGTGTGTGTGTGTGAGAGTGTGTGTGTGTGTGTGTGTGAGAGTGTGTGTGTGTGAGAGTGTGTGTGTGAGAGTGAGAGTGAAGTCTAGCTGTATTCCTGATCTGTCCCATACTGTGAGACACGGACTGACTCTGACCCTGTGCTGTACTCCTTACTGTGCAGTCTGGGACTGTGTGTGTGTGAAGTCTAGCTGTGTTTACGCCCATTTTTGGTTCAACACATCCAGGAAAAGCAGAATGATTGCTCTGCTCTACCGTCAACAACCCCTCTACCAGGGTATTATTCTGACTAGTGTTTTGGGTTGTTTAGTTCCCTGTGTGTTGTTGATAGAAGAATGCCAAGTATCTCCAATTGTTGCCAAGCAATCAATGTGTTTCTTTTCTTATCTCTCTTTCAGGTAAATTGTCGGACATGAAGTCCACCTGGTCCCCGGGGCCCATCTCCCACCCTTCCCAGGTCTCTCTGTCCCATGAGTTGTGGAAGGTCCCCCAGGGGCCCCGCAGTAACACAGCCGCCCCCACACGGCCCCCCCCGGGCCTCACCAACCCCACCAAGCACTCCTCCACCTGGGGAGGCAACTCCCTGGGCCTGGCCCAAGGCTGGAGCAGCTCCTACTCCTCAGGTAAATCAAATTATATTTGTCAAATGTGCCGAATACAGGCATAGACCTAACTGTGTAATGCTTAAAACCAACAATGCAGTTTTAACTAAATGGAGTTAAGAAAATATTTACTAAATTAACTAAAGTAAAAATATATATATTTTAAAAGTAACACAATAAAATAACAATAATGAGGCTATGTACAGGAGGAACCGGTACCGAGTCACAGTCATTTGTACATGTAGGTAGGGGTAGAGTGACTATGCGTAGATAATAAACAGTGAGTAGCAGCAGTGTGAAAACAAAGGGGGGGTCAATGCAAATAGTCAGAGTCTATTTGATTAACTGTTAAGTAATTGGATGGGGAGGATGGCGACTTGCTGACTGACTGGATAAATGAATTGACTGACTGGGTTTTGGTCCAACCAGTGCATGTTCAGTTGATCATTTATGAAGTTCATGTAACAGCTGCCTTACTCTCCAAAAAAATGTAGTATATTTGTTGTGCTTGCCATAAAAACTGCAGCCCTCATAAATGTTCAATTAGAGTAGAAGATGACTGAAGGTCAGGTTCTAGAGGTGTTGTGATACAGACTAAATGTCAGGTTCTAGAGGTGTTGTGATACAGACTAAATGTCAGGTTCTAGAGGTGTTGTGATACAGACTAAAGGTCAGGTTCTAGAGGTGTTGTGATACAGACTAAATGTCAGGTTCTAGAGGTGTTGTGATACAGACTAAATGTCAGGTTCTAGAGGTGTTGTGATACAGACTAAAGGTCAGGTTCTAGAGGTGTTGTGATACAGACTAAATGTCAGGTTCTAGAGGTATTGTGATACAGACTAGGCCAGGTTCTAGTTGTGATACAGACTTAAGGCCAGGTTCTAGAGGTGTTGTGATACAGACTAAATGTCAGGTTCTAGAGGTGTTGTGATACAGACTAAAGGCCAGGTTCTATAGGTGATACAGACTGAAGGCCAGGTTCTAGAGGTGTTGTGATACAGACTAAATGTCAGGTTCTAGAGGTGTTGTGATACAGACTAAAGGCCAGGTTCTAGAGGTATTGTGATACAGACTAAAGGCCAGGTTCTAGAGGTGTTGTGATACAGACTAAAGGCCAGGTTCTAGAGGTGTTGTGATACAGACTAAAGGCCAGGTTCTAGAGGTGTTGTGATACAGACTAAAGGACAGGTTCTAGAGGTGTTGTGATACAGACTAAAGGCCAGGTTCTAGAGGTGTTGTGATACAGACTAAATGTCAGGTTCTAGAGGTGTTGTGATACAGACTAAAGGCCAGGTTCTAGAGGTGTTGTGATACAGACTAAAGGCCAGGTTCTAGAGGTGTTGTGATACAGACTAAAGGCCAGGTTCTATAGGTGTTGTGATACAGACTAAAGGCCAGGTTCTAGAGGTGTTGTGATACAGACTAAAGGCCAGGTTCTAGAGGTGTTGTGATACAGGCTTAAGGCCAGGTTCTAGAGGTGTTGTGATACAGGCTTAAGGTCAGGTTCTAGATGTGTATGTTGTAGCCTTGCAGGCAGAGACTAGGTACCCTTTTGGTACAGCCAAGGCGGTCTAGACAACGCCCCGAGAATGCCTTGTTGTGGTTGAACACACCTCTCTTGATCAACTGACACTGTGGTTTACCTAAACTACAGAGCTTACTGCTTAGAATCCACCACCCATCTTACTAACTGACTTTCCTAGCTCCTTGGAGAATCCATTTGACATTGTGACAACATGGTGTTAGATGTAGGGCAATTCTGCATTTTAGGTTTATTTAGCTTTCCTCCCTCTCTATCCCCCTCTTCTCTCCTTCTCCTCCCCCCTCTATCCTTCTAGCAGCTACCACATGGAGTACAGACAGCTCCAACAGGACCAGTAGCTGGTTGGTCCTGAGGAACCTCACTCCCCAGATAGACGGCTCCACCCTGCGGACGCTATGCATGCAGCACGGCCCCCTCATCACATTCCACCTCAACCTGACCCAGGGCAACGCATTGGTGCGCTACAGCTCCAAGGAGGAGGCCGCCAAGGCCCAGAAGTCCCTGCACATGTACGGAGATGTTGTTGGCAGTTTTCCTGCCCCTCTCACTGCTCGAAGGCAGAAACACTTAAGTCATGTCAATTGTCAGGTGTGAAAGGACTTAGAACTGGGAGAACTTGGAAAGCTTAGAATTTGGAAAAATGTGAACTTAGAGAGATCTTTTAGTGGGGGCCCAGCCTGCTTCCACAAAAGGTAGAACCAGTATCTATAGCATCACATGTGGTGTATGAGACTGGCCACTTCAACGAGGCTAACTAAATAACACCTCTTTGTTTGTCTCTCTTCCTGTCCAGGTGCGTTCTGGGTAATACCACCATCCTGGCAGAGTTTGCTGGGGAGGAAGAGGTCCAGCGCTTCTTTGCACAGGGCCAGCAGCTAGCCTCAACTACCAGCTGGCAGGCTGACCCGGGTGTCAATCAGACGCGGATGGGTGGTTCCGGGCCCAGATCCTCGCACCCTATTGGCCACCCCCACTGGAACTCTGGCGGCAGCAGTGGCGGCATGGGAGGAGGTGGAGCCAAGACGGGGGAGATCTGCTCTGGGGGGGCGTGCCCCAGTACTCCAGCCTATGGGGACCGCCCAGCGGAGAGGAGGGGCGGGTCATGGGGAGTCCTACTCCAATCAACACGCTGCTGCCTGGGGACCTGCTGAGTGGGGAGTCCATGTAGGACCACGTCACAGAGCTCCATGCTAGAAAAAGGAGGAATGGAATACTACACAGGAATACTACACAGTACTACATATATACATGTATACAAACAGAAGAGCAAAAACCAAGCAAATCAATGTGGTGATAATCAGTGTGGGTGGGATGATCGAGGGACAGACTTGAGAAGGACGAGGTGACTCTTCTGTGTCCACGCTGCTCACCCTCTTCCAATTTTTCTGTTTGTAAAAAAAAAAAAAAACATTTCATTTTAGATTTGTTCGGCGAGAGGCTCTGGTTACAGTGTTTTAAGTTTGGACTTTCGGAAAAGCACGAGTATGCCTTTGACTCAACCAACAAAGGAAGAGAAACATTTGAACTTTACTCTGAGACTATTTGTCATGTGAAACGTGTGTTTTAGACTAACTGCTTCAAACAACGAGCTGCCATCTTTAAAACTCCCATAATCCCTTGCTGCCTGGCAGCAGTCAATCCACACCTCAGAGAAACCATAGATACACGTCATTCCCAAAGCCCATCCCCTTCCTGTCGGGAAGGTTCCAGAACTTTCTACCAGTCCGGAATTTCTCTTGTTTGTTTTTTCTCAGCACTAATTACTAGCCTTAACCTCCCCCCTGGCCTCGTTCCCCTCCTTTATTCACTGATTCTCACTCACTCTGTACTTACTGAAGAAAACGTACTGAGAATTGCACACTCATTTCTGAGCCAGCGAAAACCGAGGGGAGAGGATGTGCTTGTAAGAGACTGAGGCCACAGCAGCGCTCAACTGGAATCCTCGGCGGTCACAAGCACATTATTCAGTCCCCACCACTCTTAAAGGGATTGATGATGCAAACGCAAAATAATTTCGCCTTGTTCATTTTAAAGCCATTTTTGTCATGGAGTTTTGTTTCCCCGAATCATTCGCAAAATAAGCGAAGAGAAATATGACTCCAGTGTGTGAATATTTCCGGGGCGTGTGTGTTTACATGTGTGTATGACCGTCTTGTTGAAGTCTAGTAACCACTGCTCTATGGAACTGTAACAAAACACTTGTTTTGAAATGCACCTCAACTCGTTTAAGGACGAACTTGTGGTCTGGTTCCCCCCCGTTCTGTGACTGTGGAAGACCTCAGTCGTTACCGTGGTCCACTAATCTCTCCTTTACACCAACACACCCTTTCATGTGACGTGCAATATAAGCCACAGACTACTCTCTACTACCGTCCACACCAAGTACTCAAAGGGTTTCTCTCACAAACCTCTTTCAAGAGCAGAGACAGAATCAGCAAGGACTCTCTATATCCATGCCCCCTGGGTGTGTGAGCTGGCTGGACCTACTTATCCGTGAAACACAAGGATATACAACAAGCACTTGTTATTCAGTCTTGGACTGGGTCTTTCTAATCCAGCCTCACAGTGACGGACTAGAGGGGCACAGGGGTAAGGAAGGGGGTGTATGGGGCATTATACCAAAACGAGACTTGTTCCTTATTTACCCACAAGACGAAACCATGCATTTTTTTCTTTCCATTGTTGTATTTGGTACAAAAAAGTATGGAACAAATATAGAACTGCTTTATAAAAAGAGGTGGTTTATCATAGCACTTAGCAAAGAGCGTCAAGCTCCTTCACTTCAATGCCAACGAATCAGAAGAGGAGAAGCGTGTGACACTGAAAAACTCTAGGAAAAAAACAACAACAAAAAAACAAGCAATCTACTACGACGTGGCTTCTGTGTAACTCTTTATGAACTGTAACAGATGTGAAACTATTTTCAGTTTTCATATTGTTTTTTTTATTTTAGACCTTCCCTTTCTCGCTGTCTGTGTGTGGTACCAGGAAGCTTTCTGAAATGGTAGCAAAATGAAGGGATGGAAAGGAAAGAAAGAATGAAAGACTTTGGGCACTATCGGGTGTGAGACCCCGACGCACTCGCCTGTTTTCCCTTTCACTATCAAAGTAAATATCACTGTTACATGACTGAAAATCTTTAGCCTTGTTGTCTGGAGACGCAACTAGATGCTGCGGCAATGTTCTGGAGATGGATTCTGCAGGGGGATCGCCATTTTCTCTCTGTCTCGCAACCTTTTTCACAAGCCCTGCCAACCTGTATGATCGTGTGGCCATTGAGTGCCTGCCTGCTGCGGAGGGGGTGGACTTCATAGAAGCTCCACACCAGGCCTCTGCAGCAGCTCTCACCCCACCTTCCCCTCTCCATCCCTGGGGAGCCTCACAGACTGGTTCCCCCAGGGACCTCCCGGGCCTCTGGTGCCCAAGAGCAGCTGTCAGAACTGTCCGATTCGTATTAACTACTACTACTGCGCCAGCTTCTGTTGTTCATCACCTCCACTCTATCCCTCTCTCTATCCCGCTCTCTGTTGTTCATCACCTCCACTCTATCCCTCTCTCTGTTGTTCATCACCTCCACTCTATCCCGCTCTCTATCCCTCTCTCTTCTGTTGTTCATCACCTCCACTCTATCCTTCTCTCTATCCCTCTCTCTTCTGTTGTTCATCACCTCCACTCTATCCCTCTCTCTATCCCTCTCTCTTCTGTTGTTCATCACCTCCACTCTATCCCTCTCTCTATCCCTCTCTCTATCCCCCTCTCTTCTGTTGTTCATCACCTCCACTCTATCCCTCTCTATCCCTCTCTCTTCTGTTGTTCATCACCTCCACTCTATCCCTCTCTCTATCCCTCTCTATTGTTCATCACCTCCACTCTATCCCGCTCTCTGTTGTTCATCACCTCCACTCTATCCCTCTCTCTGTTGTTCATCACCTCCACTCTATCCCTCTCTCTGTTGTTCATCACCTCCACTCTATCCTGCTCTCTATCCCTCTCTCTGTTGTTCATCACCTCCACTATATCCCTCTCTCTGTTGTTCATCACCTCCACTCTATCCCTCTCTCTGTTGTTCATCACCTCCACTCTATCCCTCTCTCTGTTGTTCATCACCTCCACTCTATCCTGCCCTCTATCCCTCTCTCTGTTGTTCATCACCTCCACTCTATCCCACTCTGTTGTTCATCACCTCCACTCTATCCCTCTCTCTGTTCATCACCTCCACTCTATCCCTCTCTCTGTTGTTCATCACCTCCACTCTATCCCACTCTGTTGTTCATCACCTCCACTCTATCCCTCTCTCTGTTGTTCATCACCTCCACTCTATCCCTCTATCTCTGTCTCTCATGCAAGGATCACTTTAGCCAGAGATGGAGAGGTTTTTGAATTGTGTTAAGTTTTTTTTTGGTTTAATTGTTTTGGTTTATTATTTTCATATCTGGAAAAATCTCCAGTTGTTGTTTTAGTTTTTGTCAAACTTGCTGTTGTTGATGTTTGTTTTATGATGATTACAATGATTTTTACGGATGTTTTTTCAAAGGCTCCATGCAGTGTTCAGCTGCTCTCCTGTCCCCTGCTCTTACTGCTCGGAAGCAGAAGCTAAAATACTTCTGGTTTGACGCGCACCTCAGAAAACGCAGCCCACCACAGGAATGTTATGGATACGGACACTGCAGATCTCAGTGGGGGTGGTTCATTTGGTGTGGTTGTTGGACAGTCAGTGTTTTGGTTCAGGAGCGGACCTAATGGTTCTAATGTACAGATCAGGTGTGAGATTGAGGGTATCTATCTACCCGGCCTGCTCTGCTCCCCCTCTCTCTCAGCCTCTGCTGCCCAGCCCACCCTCTCTCTCAGCCTATGCTGCCCAGCCCACCCTCTCTCCCTTCCCATCCCCATGTTGTCCACTCCACACACACACATACACATCCTCCACTCCAGTCAGGCCTCACTCACACTGGTGCTTTATTTTCCATAGGCTGTCTAGGAGCTTTCTGGCAGAATGAAAAGACAGACTCCTAACCACTATCCCTCTCCGTCACCCTGAATACCATATAAACTGACGCAGCACTCGATTTCTATGCAAAGACAGAGGTTCGCGCTCAGAACCATCAACCATCAGTCCACCAACCATCTGCCAATTGTCTAACCCCCTCCTTTCCACCCCTCTGGCATTTTTTCATACCAGCCAGCACTGGGCAGACTCCCAACTACCCTCCCCACTGTCCCATCACTGTGGTGTGTTTGTAATTCAGTCTCACTGATATCCCTCATACATACACACCTCAGGAGGACCACTGAGTGGACTCTGCTTTCCCCTGTTGGCGCTCTAGCATTGTGTAAAGTACATCTGTAAAGTACAGTTCTTCATTGTGATGATTTCAAGAGCTTTTAGGTAACACTAATAATGACCTGCTGAGTGGTATGAGTGGTGGGGATGGGGGTTTCTGGGAGTCCTTCCTCATGTGTCATGTGCCAACTGGACTAAAATATATACTTCAGCCCTGCCATTTATCATTGAGTTGTCTCTGCTGTCAGATGAGCCTTCAATTCCCAAGATTCAGTAGTTTTGAGACTACATTTCCTCCTGAATCCTAGACTTAAAGGCACATGGGTCATGGAGGAATGTGGGGTGGGAGGAGGGGGTAATATTTGGGCCAGGACATATGAGGCAGTCCCTTGTCCAAGCTATCAAAAGAAAACAAGAAAACAGGCAGTCTGTGTGTACTGTTGATGGGTCACATTGGGTACACCTTTTATGAAACCAAAAACATGTTATCTTTTTTTTGGGGGGGGGGGGGGGGGACAAAAAGAAAAAACTAAAGTACAAAAAAAACTGTTTAAAAAAAAGTCCTAAAGTATGTTTTTTGCTGTGCACTCCTTGGCTGAGAGGCCTCGTTCTGTCTCTGCAAGCCTTTCCCCCAAACTGTGGCCCTCTGACTGGGGCTTTCTTCTGGAACACTGTGTTGATGGTGTTCGTTTCTGACCTCCAGCCTCGAGTGCACCACCCACAGAACATTGCCCCAGATCTGGGTTTTTGGGTTAGGGTCCAGGTGGGGCCCACCGTATCAGCAGGGCCAGGACACACCTCACAGTTTTGTTGTTCGGTACCAAGTCTTAAAAGGGGAAAGGCCTCTTCCAAGAGTTGTTTTTCCTACTCGTCATTGTCGTGTGACATTAGCAACAATCACTAATTGCCTGTTTCTGAAAAACCTGAATTGTTTTGCTCCACGCTGGGCTCCCCAGGCTACAGACTGGAATAGGGTCACAAAAAAGGGATTGGGGGGTCAAGTCTCAGAGGCGTCCCAGGATTCTCTGTGCAGCACGAGCACTGAGAGCCCACCTGTCACTCTACCCACCCCCACCCCTACCCCACCTTATTGACCCACCAATATACACCATGGATGACTGGTGTAGGAAGTCAAGAGAATCTCCCTTTTTAAATCACTCAAAGGCAACTGGAGTTTAAGCAAAGTATGCTTCTCAATCATGGAGCAGAGTAGGTTCTGGGGTAGAGACCCCATTCCAAGAGGAAAACAAGAAAATAAATCTTCGTCAAGGGCCTGGGTTGAATATGCACATGCTAGTTTATATACATGTATACATCCAAGTGTGCATATGTATACAGCTAGGTTTCTCTTTCCACTTTACCCTAAACCCGCTCTCTGCCCCAGGTCCAACCTTACCCCTATGTATTCTCCTTCTCTGTATATTTCCCAGAAGATAAATATAATATTAACATATCAGAGTAATACAAAAATAAAGAATACAAATACTTGAATCAAAAGAAGCACCAATATTGTAATGTGAACACTTTGTAATACTTTTGTCTCATTCATACACTTCCTGGATATTTGAGAATATCTGTTCTGAGTGAACTAAATTAGAAAAATGAGGATTGTTAAAAACAAAGATTGGTATAAAAAAAAAAAAGGCTAAATGACATCTGTTGTATCTGAGTGTTTGCACAAGGTTGCCTGTACTGTATGATTCATGGGTGGGTGGATGGATGTGTCTGTTTGACAGACCGTGTGTATGAGGTTTCAAACGATTGTGAGCCTGTGATTTACAGCGGGAATCATCTCCGCTTTTTCATTTTATTTCTATTCTGTATATTAGTTTTATGTTTTATTTTTGGCTTATCAAAGTATATTGTGATGTTTATTGTTATTAGACTCTAGCGTTGCACTGAGTGTCAGCCCTCCCCTCAAGCTAATCGAACAACGCCAGATAAAATACTGGGGGCAGACGGCGACTTCACGTGTAAATGTTTACTCAAGGACTTAAGAAAATAAGTGTTTTTAATCTGTAATATGTTTATATACCTTGTAGTGGCTTTCATTGTGGAATAATCCAAGAAAAAATATGGATTATTAAGTATAAGTATTGCACCATTTTTTTCAGATTATAAACTTAAAAAGTATACAAAAGCAACAAAAAAAAACAAATATTGAAAAAAGTTACAAAAAAAGTATTTTTGAAGACCTGTGGCCATAGAGTTTGGGTAGAGAGACTTGTAGCTCTCCCTGTCTATTCAGGGAGAAACCGAAGGACAAGACATCAGAAGGAGGGTTGATTACAAGGCTCACTTCAGAGGTGCCTACCTTTTTGGTTTGTTAGCTTTTGTTCAGTTTCATTTTTGTTAAAATCTCGTGTTTTATGTCTGCTTGTTTTCTGCAAGGCCACTGACGGTTTACAACCATTGTTGTTTGTCTGAAGTTCGAGGAAAATGAATTAACTGTATGAAAATGTTGGAAAAACTAAAGAAAAGGACAAATACTTCCATTTTTAAAAAGAATAACAAAAACACTTTACAGAATGAAGATTTTAATATTGTGCTACTTTCAGAACTCTGGGATCCAACAGTGTTGTCATGTTATATTTGATCTTTGACATCTTTGTTCTATGTTGATTTCATGGACTATCTAAAGCCTGTGCATTTTTATTACATTTTTCCTTTGTAAAAAAACAACATAATTGCTCACTATCTTGCACACATAAAGTGGATCTTGTCTCAGGAAGGCCAGGGTTCCAGAGTTCCGACTCCACTCCATTTTAATGTACGAAGAAAAAAAAAAGATTCAAAAAAATGAAGCACTGAAAAACTTATGAATTTCAGAAAGAGAGAAAATATCCTTTGTTTTTAAATCCGTAGCAGTTTACAGTGCCTTCAGAAAGTATTCACAGCCCTTGACTTTTACCACATTTTGTTGTTATAGCCTGAATTTAAAATGTATTAAATGTAGATTTTTTTGGTAACTGGCCTACACACAATACCCCATAACGTCAAAGTGGAATTATGATTTTCTACATTTCTAAATTCAATGAGTATTCAACCCCTTTGTTATGGAAAGCCAAAATACATTCAGGAGTAAAAATGTGCTTAAGTCACACAAGTTGCATGGACTCTGTGTGCAGTAATAGTGTTTAACATGATTTTGGAATGATGACCTCATCTTTGTACCCCATACATACAATTATCTTTAGTCAGCAGTGAATTTCAAACAGATTCAACCATGAAGACCAGGGAGGTTTTCCAATTCCTCGCAAAGAAGGCCACCTATTGGTAGATGGGTAAAAAAAACACACAAAAAACAGGCATTGAACATCCCTTTGAGCATGGTGGTTATTAATTACACTTTGGATGGTGTCTCAATGCACCCAGTCACTACAGAGATACAGGCGTCCTTCCTAACTGCGTTGCCGGAGAGGAAGGAAACTGCTCAGGGATTTCACCATGAGGACAATGGAGACATTAAAACAATTACAGCGTATAATGGCTATGACAGGAGAAAACTGAGGATGGATCACTAACATTGTAGTTACTTCACAATACTAACCTCATTGACAGGGTGAAAAGAAGGAAGCCTGTATAGAATAAAAAATATTCTGAAACGTGTATCCTGTTTGCCACAAGGCACTAAAGTAATACTTCAAAAAATGTGGCAAAGCAATAAACTTTTTGTCCCTCCATATTTTCAATCACTGCATCTTGTTATGGGTATGCTTGTAATTGTTAAAATCCTATAGGAAAACCTTGTTCAGTCTGCTTTCCACTAGACTAGACACTGGGAGAGGAATTCACCTTTCAGCAGGACAATAACCTAAAACACGAGGCCAAATCTACGCTGGAGTTGCATACCGTGAATGTTCCAGAGTGGCCGAGTTAGTTTTGACTTAAATCTGCTTGAATGGCAAGACCTACAAATGGTTGTCTAACATTGATCAACAAACAATTTGACAGAGCTTGAAGGATTCTAAAAAGAAAAATGGACAAATGTTGCACAATCCAGGTGTGGAAAGAGACTTACTCAGACTGAAATGTGATTCTAGCATGTATTGACTCAGGGGGTTGAATACTTATCTAATCAAGATATATTCGTGTTTTATTTTTCATGAATTTTGCACAAATATTAGATGTTTTTCTTAGACTTTGAAATGAGAGAATTGTGTATATCATTGCCCAAAAAATCCCACTAAGTAACAATAAAATGTGGAAAAAGTGAAGGCTGTGAATACTTTATGAAGGCACTGTACATATTAACCAAATAATGGGCTTTAAATGAACTTACAAAAAATGGAGTGCTTTATATACATTTTTATTAAAATTGCTTTACATTTAAAAACAAAATTATCATTTGATTTTGATTGTTACAAAAAAATGACCGTGAAAGAACATGCAAATTCTGTATGTTTTGAAACTTTATTGTATTTTCTTAGAAGTCCTGTCCTGACTGAATAAGGACCATTGTGCATTACTCTCTTTCCTCTGTCATTCTCTCTTATGTTGGGTATTAAAGAACAGGGAAAATAACTGACGGCGATTTATTTGGAGTCGATTTATTTGGAGGATGTTTTTAAAACTAGCTGGTTGTAAAGGATCATGATCTATGCACAAGTTTGGTGGGGGGGGGGGGCTTTGATGGGTACAAGGCACATTTTATGCAGGGGTATTGGGATCCACTGTTTTTATTTGGTTGGGTAGGCCTACCCCCCCACCCCAAGACCCCAACATCTGGCTTCTTTAATTCAGATTGACATCGCGCTACATGGCTATACTGTGTATTCAGATTGACATCGCGCTACATGGCTATGCTGTGTATTCAGATTGACATCGCGCTACATGGCTATGCTGTGTATTCAGATTGACATCGCGCTACATGGCTATGCTGTGTATTCAGATTGACATCGCGCTACATGGCTATGCTGTGTATTCAGATTGACATCGCGCTACATGGCTATACTGTGTATTCAGATTGACATCGCGCTACATGGCTATGCTGTGTATTCAGATTGACATCGCGCTACATGGCTATGCTGTGTATTCAGATTGACATCGCGCTACATGGCTATGCTGTGTATTCAGATTGACCTCGCGCTACATGGCTATGCTGTGTATTCAGATTGACATCGCGCTACATGGCTATACTGTGTATTCAGATTGACATCGCGCTACATGGCTATACTGTGTATTCAGATTGACATCGCGCTACATGGCTATGCTGTGTATTCAGATTGACATCGCACTACATGGCTATACTGTGTATTCAGATTGACATCGCGCTACATGGCTATGCTGTGTATTCAGATTGACATCGCGCTACATGGCTATGCTGTGTATTCAGATTGACATTGCGCTACATGGCTATGCTGTGTATTCAGATTGACCTCGCGCTACATGGCTATGCTGTTTACATGGCTATGCTGTGTATTCAGATTGACATCGCGCTACATGGCTATACTGTGTATTCAGATTGACATCGCGCTACATGGCTATGCTGTGTATTCAGATTGACATCGCGCTACATGGCTATGCTGTGTATTCAGATTGACCTCGCGCTACATTACTATACTGTGTATTCAGATTGACATCGCGCTACATGGCTATGCTGTGTATTCAGATTGACCTCGCGCTACATGGCTATGCTGTGTATTCAGATTGACATCGCGCTACATGGCTATGCTGTGTATTCAGATTGACATCGCGCTACATGGCTATACTGTGTATTCAGATTGACATCACGCTACATGGCTATGCTGTGTATTCAGATTGACATCACGCTACATGGCTATGCTGTGTATTCAGATTGACCTTGCGCTACATTACTATACTGTGTATTCCTAAACCAATGAGCGTCTTACTCTTTAGCACTGTGCCCGTCACCCCATCTGTATGTTCTGTCGTTTCATTCAGTTATTTTGTTTTTGTTGGGATGATGGGTGGGACGGGGATTTGGGGTTAGGGCTGCTTTTTGCCTTTTTTGGTTTTGAAATATTAAGGAAAAATGTCTGTACTGAGATTTAAAGAAGAGTCAGTGGCTTGTAATGATTTATTTTCTCAATGTATCTCTTTCTCCTCATAGAATGTGATTGTTTAATGACATGCACCGAAAACAATGTTTTCATGAACTATGGAGCTTCTTTCATCTATTAATAAAATTGCAGTTTTTTTCTGGTCTGTTAAAGAGTGTTGTGGTCAGTTCTTGATGTTGGTGTTTGTCAATTAGTTTGCAGATTGGAGTTTTCCCTATTAGATCCTGTTCTGAGGGTAGCACCACTAGTACACCTATACAGGCACAGTGACCTATGTACTAGCTCTCAGTCTTTTCCATTCTCATCCTGTAGGTGGGTTTGTTGGGCAACCATAGTTGGGTGACTCCTTGACACTGTAGAAAAGAGAGGTGAGGTGGGACCAATAGTTTACGATCTTGCACACACTTGAAAAAGCAATGATGACAGTCCAACTCTTTCCCACCACCTGTCACAGTGGGTTAGAACATGTATCTGAAACTCTGGTACTGTTATTTCTGCCATCCACTCCCCCTTTAAAAAACATTAGGGGTTCGCTCAGGGCTTCAGAGTGATATGCCGGGGGCTGGCGTAGTGGTTCTCCTGTGCTTGTCTGGCCTGGGGGTTGGCGTACACAGGGGACTCTGTTTCCTCCAGGTGTGTAGGCACAGGATGGTTATTTTGGGCACTTCCAGCTCCTTGACACCCACTGTTCATTTCCTCATAGATGGGGATGGGGGCTTGTGTTTTATGACGTTTTCTCAGCTTAGCCTGAAATGGATATGAGGCATACTTTTATACTGACAAATTTACTCATGACTTTATACCTGACTAAAATTAGATGTGGAAACAATGTTCATCATGTGTCTGAAAAATAAAATGAAGTAATTCCGAGAGTAACAGTTACATTTAAATTTCGACATTAACATACTTGGTTGTGGTATGGTGGTAAGATTCGGGTTGATTAGGCTACTTACACACTCTACTGCACACAGGCAGATGAGGACGAGGAGAAGCAGGCCAGCTGCTGCAGAGATGGTGTAGATCAGTGGGGGGTAGCTGGAGCACTGACACACACTCTCTGCACAATCAACACCCACACACTTTTATCCAAATACATAGTAAGTCTAAATCCAGGACACTCCAATTAGTATGATATGTTTTGTATAGTATGTATTCATTTGTGGATGTCCATTATCCATTTCGTATGATATGTTACGAATTACAATTTGTTGTGGCTAACGTTAGCTTGGTGGCTAACGTTAGCTAGGTGGCTAACGTTAGCTAGGTGGCTAACGTTAGCTAGGTGGCTTATGTGTAGGTGGCTTATAGGTGCATATGTCGGCTCAATCGGAAATGACCTTTACATTTATATCGCGGAATCTGTAACACTTAAGCTTTACAAATGGAATAAATCCCTAAATCAAGGTCAGAATGCAGAGTATCTGTAGACACATCTCCGCCACACCTTAATTCATCGATCTCCACCCAAACGAATAGCGGGGTGAATAGCATTCTATTCTCATGCTTAAATTTAAGGTCAGACTACGTGGAGGTAACAGTGCATAAAAAGGGAATTACGTTCCATTCACTTGCATTTAACTCAGGTCGGAATTCCCCCCAATGAGAATGTGGACACATAGGATGAACAGGGCTTAAAGCCGTCACTCTCAGTAACTCTCCAGTACCATGGTTGGTGACCACTGATAGTTCCTTCTCAGTGCTATAGCCAAATCATGATCACGTACCTGTCCCGTCAACAAACAGGAAGAATTCCAGACTGCCAGAGACTGTTCGGTCAGAGGGGTCAGCTGTGTAGACAAACTCACAGATGTACAGGCCTGTGTCTGTGCGCTGAAGATGGGCTATGGTCACGTTGAGCAGGTCAGAGTTCAATCCGCCTGTGACCTTCAGACGATCTTTGTACAGCCGGTTAACCCTCACCGTCCCGGGACTCCGGTCCTTGGCCATGAACAGCACCTCCCTCTCAGGCCGGACACACCTGTGGGTCAAGTAGAGACTGACAGGGGCTCCACCTGTCTGCTCAGGTGTACAGGAGAGATCCACTGACTGCCCCTCTGAGCCCTTTATGTACATCACCTCCTGACGGGCTGGAGAGACGGTTGTGGGTTAGTGAGGGTAATGGATTAAAACTCATGCAAGTTACTCATAACCTCCATTGTGTATTAATGATAACCTTTTGGAATTTGCAGGTGATATGATTGAATGGCTAAATTAACATAAATATATTTTATTTTCCAACAAAGCCAAACACAACTTTTATTGTGTTCCTAAAAAACCTAGTTTTAACCTCAGTCCCCGGAGGAAACCCCTCAATGGAAATTCACCACTTACCAGTGCTGATCATCAGTGTGAGAATGAATATCCAAATCAAATACCAGCTGGTCTTCATGGTTTTACTTATGTATTGATCCACATGACCTGCTCTAGCATATCACCCTAATGTTGAATCATGTGAGGAGGACTGTTTCCTATAGGCTACTAAACTGTGAAGCTCTGCGGTTATGCATTGTGTACATGTATAGTTCTCCCACCTATGAGCTCAGCACAGGAAGAAGACTTGAAAGCCCCAACTGTCAACAATCTAGATGAATACATTTGAGAGGAAACAGGACCATATTTGTTGAATGGCTGTGAGCACATGCAGGAAACTGAACACTGCTGGCTCAAACTCACTTCTGAACGTGCAGTGTGGTATAACTTTTATGTGCAAATTGAATTCCAGCCTAAATATTGATATTTGGGTAGCACTATACATGGAGCTATACATAACACCTTATGAAACCAGCCATAACACCTCTATGACAGTTTCAATATCATGCATAACAACCTTTATAACACATGTATTCAACATCATTTAGAAGGAGTTTTCAAAATGAAACTCCCTTTCAATAAAAGTGTATTAATCCGTTGTAAAATTGAAATGTGTATCTTTACTGTCACAGTACCAAAACTCCTTACACACTATTCAAACAACAGGCTGGGAGCACAGAGCCACAATGGCAGTAAGAGATGTCAGCAGCCCCAGGTTTAGTATATTTCAAATACAAGACATAGCTGTGCTTGATTGAGCTTGCCTGGTGCCCTCTAGTCTTGTTTATATTGTGGGAGGCAACATGTCTGCCTAGGGAGACGAGGCGAGCTCTATTGACTAATCAATGGAATAGCCCCAAAAGTGCAGACCCCACATACCCAAGATTTTAAATACTATTTGAACCCAGGTCTGGATGGTACCCGAGTAATTGTTTATCATTGTAATGTGTTAGTAAGCCATCTATAGCTGCGACCTGAAGACGAGCTCCACAAACTAATGCCTATCTCAGCAGGCTAACACAATGTTGTGGTGTGCAGGAGACCTGGGCTTCAACCCATCCTCTTAGTAACACCAGTAACCATCTGGTTACTCCCACAAGATTTTTATACTAAAATAACCTTTTGTACTTTAATGAAACGGGACTTCTTTTGAATAGCCCTCATAGGCCTAATGCAATTGAAGAATGACCCAGTTGTTTCTTTAAGTTTCTATTTCCTGACGTTTCTTTCCTGAAGTTTCGATTCCTTGACGTTTCTTTCCTGAAGCTTCGATTTCCTGTTCAGCACAACCCCCATAGTTTCAGTGTTGCAACATTTAGCTGTTGCAACATAATTAACTCATTAAGTACCATATCTGATTGGAGAGAAATACTTTATGACAATATGTATCAAACCGTTAAATATGTGTATGCACCAAGGATAAGATAGTTATGTTCATTATTATTCAATACGTTGTCAGCCCCATAATATCACACTTACTCTTTAAAAGTTCAAAAGGATGGACTTTATTCAAATGCGCGGGGGCATTAGGACAGAGTGCATGTCTATGTGGACTGCCCTGGCAGAAGACACACCCTGTTGCTATGCCCGGAAAATAAAAGCAACCCCACTGTCAAGTAGTCACTTCATATGGTGAATACAACTTCAGCCGTCAGTTTCAAGGTGAGCAGAAGGAAATGTACTTAAACATTGTGGAACATTTGTATTTTGTAAGAAGCTAATTGAATGCCATAATAATCATAAAGGCTTTTAAAAGTGCAATGTGTTTAGGTTTAGTTGTGGATTCAAAAGAGTATAATTACTAAGGGCATAAGATTATCACAATCTACGACGTTACCATTAAACATTGCCATTTCATCTCTAGAATCTCTGTATAAAACCAATACATTTTTAATGACTCACTATTTAACTTTATTCAGCTATTAAGAATGATATCTGCCTGAACTTTTAGTGAACAACATTTTGTTACGATTGCACATAATTTAAGGTATTTATATATAAAATATAGAAACAAGAACTGGAATTGAATTGTTTATGTTTTGGAATCTGGACTCAGAATCGTTAACTGTCGTTCCTTAATGTTGTGTTATGCGAATGATAAAAGGTGTGTAGAGAAGAGTCGTTGAACTCCTGCAGGAATTATAGGGTGAGAAACACATGCAATTACATGTGTTTCAAACTTTTAAATTAAGTTCATATACTTCCAACTAATGAAAGTTAAACATAGAACATTTTATTTTAAAGAGGAAGTTCTGAGGTTCCTGGTTGAAGTGATTGTCAAAGCTGACAAACCTGTCTTTGAACAACAATGCTGCGCTGAATATCAAGTTCATGTATGAGGGTAGATAAGCACCCATCTGAATCCCTGTTTACACCTTATGCTAACATGTGGTTGTTGTGTTCCTATCAAGGTGACCCAATCACTTTCTGATCAAGGTTTCTTGTTTCTACATATGGTATTTTATATGTTTATTAGCCATCCACCTTGTTTACAGTGTGACTTTATTTCTTGATCCCTCCCTATATGCAAATTATTTAAAATAAATTTGTCAAAATAATGATTATTTTATGTTAATACAAATAATGATGCCTTAGGTCAAAGGTGCCACCTGTCAATGGTTTTAGACAGGGGTATAATGATGATTTAAATGGTTTGATCATCCAGTAAGATATCCAGATACAATACCTCTATCTACCTCCTGAGGTCAGGAAGAGCTGATCACAAACAGTTATTTTAATCATCTACACCTGTCTAAAAATCTAAATGTGGACAAGATCAGGACACACAATGCATGTTAGCACCAGGTATAAACAGGGCTTGAATGATTTCATTGTAAATCATTTTCCAAGTGCAAAATTATTGACAATTCATTTTTCACTTTTGCCTCAATTACCCTTCCTTTTATTTTCCTCTCTCAAAGATGCCGAAATTAAATGACATGCAGTGTCTATAAGATGGGTAAGTCAGATACATCAAACTGTCAAATACTTTTATACTGTGTGTAGTTTTACAAAACATTGAATGAATATCTATCAGTGAAATTTGGATTCTGTTTCTGATCAATTCTATACATCAAGTAGAGATGGCCTAGATATGTTTAGCTCCAAGTTTCATCCATTTTAAATGATTGGCCAAAGTTTTATAATGACCTGGAATAAGAAAATAAAAAATGTAATGTGTCACAGTTCTTAAGCCTAGTCATGAAATGTAATCAGAGAGGAATGGCTATTATCCATCATCTGATGAATGTTTAAATGTAAATATGTAAACCGGCTATGTTGTTCATTCATGAATTGAGATGGCTTTTGCGTCCCTCTCTTTGCAACCATGAAAACACTTTAAAATTACAAATAGTTACACATTCAATAGATCATTATTAATTATTTTCTGACTATTATTTGTATTAATTTAATTTTAATTCACTACCTTAACTGACTAAAATGAAAATAGAATTCACCCCAACCCTGATGCAAATATTGATATAACATGAACATTAAGTCTTATATGGGTGAGTATTATTTTTTACAGAGTGGAACAAATTGCCATGTGGCGAATGGACAGAATCCCATGTGAGCTCCTGGTTAGAATCCATTGGAGTGAAAGAGAAGTACATTCTGAAACTGTACGAAGAGGAGGTTACAGGACCTGCACTAATTGAGTTACAGGAAAAGTATCTACGCGATACAATTGAAATGAAAGGCGGCCAAATCCAACTAATGCTGCACAAACGAGATGAACTTTTGAAGCCAGTACCACAAAAAACAAAAGCCGTCAGTAGCACACAGAGAGATACCAGCCATGTTGAATCTAGTGCTGTGTTCACACAAGAATCTAAAGACAAAGTTTCAAGATCCAGTGAAAAAAGTGAAAGTAGACCCGTTTCCATACCAAATGAATGTGAACCAAAATCGGGCGGGGCATCTTTGCCGCTTTGTGACTTTCGAAAATTTGATGACATTGAAAAAGAATTCAGATATGTAAAAAATACAGTACTTCCACCAGAGACCGGAATTGAAGACATTATTGTTCCATGCCATGAATACAAGTCACTGGAAAATGCCCACAAATTGGAACCACAAAAACTCAAGGTCAAAGTTGCAAGTGAGGTGCTCAGATTTGCATGTGCATGCATGAATATGCGGTCCAATGGCACAATACACTTTGGGGTTATGGATAAAGTTAAAGGAATCTACAAACATGGTGAAATCATAGGAATACCAGTTGAAAACCAAGATTTATTTGTGGATGCATTGGATTACATTGAAAAGAGCTTCAGAGGATCAACGCATCAGTGTGATGCCAGGAAATGCATAAGGAACCCAAAGTTCATTGAGGTAATTGACAAGGAGGCCAGTGAAACAACATGGATCATTGAATATGATGTTGTCCCCAAGGCAAAAATGGTAAAAGACAAACTGTACAGTGTCACTATTCCAAAGTTCAGCGAAAAATCCAACAAAGTAATCTATGAGGAGAAAGCCACCTACCACAGAGTAGGGGCTAACACACCCCGCATATCAGAGGATGGCCTAATTCATTTCATTCAAGACCTGAGGGACAAAGATCAACAGAGAGAGGAGGCTGAACTCTCAGACAACCAAACAGCTTCTGACTGTAGAGAGGATCAGAAGAGAAAACTCTCCATCCTCCTCACATGTGGAAAAAAGTACATGGATGACTCACTGTTCTACATCATCGTGACAAACAAACTTAAACAAGAACATCTTGAGAACATCAACTTCTTGACTCACATGAATATATTTTGTGTGTTTGACTTTGACCCAGATTCTAAGACATCGGGTCTATGTGAGAAATATAAAGAGCACCATGCCACAAACCTTCATTTCCTGCATGACTATGCTAATGATAGTGGGGTGAAGACCACTGACTTCATAAACCGTTTGAAGCTCTTTGATAAACCAAGCTGGATTTTCTGCAATGGGCGAAGCGATTACCTTGGAGATGAGAAACCTTGTGATGAAAAAACCTGGATGAAAACCAAAAAAAAGCTACTGAAAAGGGCAGTGTCCGTCATCTGCAATGACATCCTTCCTAAAGGGTCATTTGTGGTGGTTTTCTTGCTCATGTCTCAGGTCGAACAGCCAATTGTTGATACATTCCATGAATTCTATGCAGAAATGAATGGTCATGACGATTTGGCTATCATTTCAGAGTCTAAAGAGAACTACAAAAAGTGGTCAAGCCTTGCCCAGGTATCTTGTAGCATGGCTGCACTCAAAGAGATCAGTATTGTTGAAATGCCACTGAGTCATGTTGATGCCACTATTCAAACTATTCAGCCTACAGTTAGTCGACCCACAAGGCGCTTACCAGTCTTCAACAAAGGCTTGTGCTTCTTAAAGCCAGTTGAAGAGGATGAGATTAATTCTTTGGACATAGTCAGTGTTGACCAGTGTGATAACACAAAGGTGGAGATAATGGACCAAGACAAAATCAACACCATTGAAAAGTATTTCTATCAAGGTGGGAAGATAGACTGGATGAATTTGTGGCTTGCAGACAAAAATCTATGTGGGGAGGTCATCAAGCGAGACGCATACAAAGAAACAAATGAAATTCTGGAGAACATTGTACAGGGTAGTCGAGTCAAAAGACCCATCGAGACTGTGAATATATGTCACCATCCTGGCAGTGGTGGGAGTACAGTTGCACGACAGATCCTCTGGAGTTGGAGGACAAAATTGCGATGTGCAGTTGTCAAACAATCAAAAGAATTCACAACTGTGTGTGAACATGCAGTGCGTCTACGGGAATATGAAGAAAAGGACAAAAACAGCTGTCTACCGGTACTGTTGCTGTTGGAAGATTGCAATGGAGATTATCTGGATGACCTTAGGCGGGAAATAGGCAACGCTATTGCAACAAAAAAAATAAGTTCCTCTGTCCTATGTTTTATCCTGCTCATCTGCAAAATGTCTCATGATCCAGAGAGAATGTGCCGAGCATTGCCGTCTCAGACCGTCGCTGTGACACACAAACTGACAGATGGAGAGAAGACTCTCTTCTCAAGGAAACTGGAGAAACTAAAGCTGGACTTTAAACCCGACTTCATTCTCACATTTGTACTGATGAGTGAGGGCTTTAAACCAAGCTACATTGAGGGATTTGTGAAAAATCTGCTGGACAAAATTGATCATTCATCTCTTATCACTCGGCTTATGAGATTTGTAGCATTGTTGAACTGTTACATTCATGACTCCTACATATCTGTGTCACACTGTGAGGCTTCCCTTGGCATAGATATGCACATGGATAAAATCCGTTACCATGCATTTCTGGACTGTCTCAGCGAACAAGCTAGACTTGTTTTCATACACCTTTCACCTTTCAAAGGAGAAAGTCCATTACACATCTCGTCCATACGGATAATTCATCCACTGGTGGCAAAGGAAATTCTGAAGCAACTCTCTACAACCTTGCCTCAAAGCATGATCGCAATGGATCTACTACAGGACAAAGTACTAATGAACCATAGGTTTGGCAAGGATGAATTTTGGAAGTTCATCCAAGTTCTCTTCATCAGACGTAACAAAAAAAGCAGAGGAGATCCTAAAGACAGTTCATTCTCTCCTCTGATTGAACATGTCAGCACTGAAACAGGGGGCATTCAAACAGCTGTTGATCTTTTGAAAGCAGCTTACACATCTTTAGGAAAAGATCCATTTGTTGCCCAGCAGCTTGCACGTCTGCTTTACACAAACACAAGATTTGAGGAAGCCCTACGTTGGGCTAAAGAGGCAAAAGAAATCCTGCCATATGATACATTTGTCCTTGACACATTAGGACAGGTGTACAAGCGGTGGTTTTATCACATGCATGACACCCTTGACAAGCAAGAATTAGTGCCTGAAAAGGTTACTGACATCATTGACACTGCTCTGAAAGGAATTTCTGCATTCCGTGCCTCAGAAAAAACACCCTTAAAAAAGACAGTCAGTCTGAACAGCTCCTACTATGGGGAGGTGGATGTTGGATGTAGACTGCTTCAACTCATATCATCAGTTGATGTTTTTTCAACCAAAGGTGGAAATTCTGAGTTGATGAAATATTTGCTGACTGACTACAAACCACAGGCAGTTACAAATCCTTGGCGGAGTTTCCACAGCCAGTTGAAAGGAATGCAAAAGAGTATTTACCATGCTCTTGAGTGCATTTCTGAAGACCTCAGTTACTTTCAGACAGACATTAGTGACGAGGAAGAGGAACTTGACACAAGAGAGCCTGAACAAGTACACAATCCAAGGAAATGGCTAACAAGGACGAGTGCTGTGTATGCTGGCTTTTTTTGTAATGTTTCTGATCTAGGCAACCCAATGCCTGACAACATTGATGCTGAAATAGCCACTAATCCTGAAATAGCCAACCCATTCCAAAGACAAATGAAAATTTACAAGCTAGGAGGAGGAAACGTCACGTCCATCCTGTCATTACTCTATGATCAGAAGACAGAGAGATCTGCTAAAAAGCTGGAGGCAATAATTGGCATGTATCCAGAAAACCTCAAAAGGAATGACCTTGACCAGACAGAACTTGTCAATTTCATATTTTGTCAGATAGCTCTTGCTTGTGCTTTACCTGGCTCATCAAAGTTACTTTTACCTCAACAACTCCAAGATCTCAGCATGAGATTTAACACAGAGGGAAAAAACATGTCAACAGCTAGTGCTCTCTTTCTTCTCTTACTTCTGCTCTGGCCAGAGGAGCCAAGCAGAGAGAACACTAATCCAGCTCATAGCCAAGTCCTAATGTCAGCAATTGATGCCCTTCAGAGACTTTATGAGCTCAAAATTCAACATGTTCCTCCAAGGAAGAGTAGAATAGCGACCCACTTCTTTCTTGGAAAGGCAAGGGGTCTATACAAGATTGTCCACAAGGGTCTGATTGAAAAGCACATAAAAGGAAATCTCAGTGAAAGAAGAATGAAGTGGCTCGGAGGTGAGGTGTGGACAACCCCCGAGGTTGTACGATTGCTGAAACGTGTTGAAGGGTGGACAGAAAATGGACACCTGTTTGTTCAGGGTACAACCAAAGGGAGCAAGATCAGGGTCATTCCACGGTATTCAGCCTCTCTACCAAATGCAAACGAAAATGTCACTTTCTACCTAGGCTTTTCTTTTGACGGGGTGCTTGCTTTTGACATTCAAGTTTTGGACTAATCTAACAGGTCTAAGGATTAATGCTACAAACCACAAGCATTAATACAAAATAATCTCCCAACGTGATCGCCTACTACATTATCTAAGAGCTGTTACGAGATATCGCCAGTCAACAGTGACACTGCTGTTTTATCTGAGTTTGGTATTCTATTGTAGCAGTGAGCCAAGTGAGGCACTGTTTCCTACGCACTGCATGGAGTTGTATGCATGCAATCCTGATGATGCTGAAGTAAAGACACTTATATGAACCATACCTTGCTCTTGTATTGTATAATAAGTACATAAAACATGATGTCAAAAGTCAGAACCAAAAAGATATGTCCTCAACGGAGAAAAGCATTCTATGAAGGGCCTTGCCCACAAACTAGCCAACAAGAAGAAACAAATGGCTTACCTGGCAATTCCTGTATCAGAGCCCAAGGACATGAAGAGCGATATATATGATAACTGGACATTCTTTCGAGCACAATGGTAAAACTATGAGATATCTACCTGTCTGGAAAAAAAGGAAGAAAGGGTCTGCATAACAACTCTGCTAACAGTGATGGGAAAGGAATGCCACCTGTTACAGCGGCATCTGAATATGCCTGAAGCAGAGAACGGACTTGTAAAAAAATATTGAGGCGCTACAAAAACAATTTCAACCATCCAGAAACATAATCTACGAGAAGTACGTGTTCAATGCTTCAATGGTTTCTGTGTTTTACATTGTAGCCATTACCATATATATGATTGAATATTATCTGCTGTTGGCTTGTGTGGATGTATGTATGTGTTATGCAACATAGCTGACTTGAAACATTGTTAACAGTTTCAAGGCCATGGGACTTTCTCATGATGGAAAAATACAGAATAACATAAAAACGGACACATACAGAACGTAGTGTAGCAAACCACAGACTGTTTTTGTTAGAACTCAAACTTAACAATAACAGAAACCCGATATGTGATAACGGTATCTAGGGAATGAGCGCATAGATACTCGACACAGCAAGTTACATCTATCAACAGAAGCGCCAAGAGGCGGGGACCCGCCTGAGCGCCTGCAATAGGCTGAGCAAGTTTAAACCACGCCCAGTCTCTACTGTGATAGGCCAACAGACGGGTTGGAACTGTCTATCACAGTATAAAGAATACTGTTTTACATACGTCTTGTCAGTTCTCTGTTTTGCCCTGCGAGGTGGGACAGAGAGCCCGTATATACGAAAATTGCATTTACCACTTATTGCTTAGCTAATAAAAAATACATAGTATACAATCGGTGACTCATTGTCATATTTATCCTGATACCAGATTCGAATTGACGCAACTCTAACAAAAGTCAATGTGAAACAGTAAAGCAGTACATTGCAAATCGTAGGGAGCTAGCAGACACGTGGTTGTTGGCGCATTACGAAGGGAACTAATCCATGACAGGCTTGTCATTGTCACTAAGAATCTTGGTGTACAAGCATGCATGCTCCGAGAACCAAAGCTCACACTGAACAAAGCCATTGACGTGTCGTTCAAGTGAACAAGCACCAATGCAAATCAAGAAAATGGGAGGAGGTAAACCAAAGACTGTAAAATAAATTATACTGTACCTCCCAGGAGCGATGTTCAGAATCAAAAGGCCAAACTTATGGTCACAGTTTACAGGGGTTATTAACAAAAATAGACAGACAAAAGACTCACCCAGTCATTACTGTAGTTCAGTACATGCCAAAGCCAAATGCCCAGCATTCTGTGTCACCTGTAAAGCATGCTGCAAACAAAACCATTTTGCCAGAGTTTGTAAACAAGCAAACCTCAACTCAATCTAGTAGAGGAATACAATGGGTCAGATGACCAAACAACAGAAGTGAATGCAGCAGCCTTGCCTATGCAGCAGCTACCAAGACGGATACATATTCCACTGGAAGAAAATATTACAAAGGCCAAACATTTAATGACAAAATCATCACAAAAGAGCTAACAATGTGGATCAGCAACATGGTCGTCATTGAAAAGCCAGACAAACTACGAATCTGTATGTACACCCAGTGCATTCAACCTTACTGAGATTGCACTACCAGATGCCCACCATAGAAGAGATTATACCAGAGATATCCAAAGTATTCTCAGTACTCAACACCAAAGATATCCATTGGCAAGTCAAACTTGATGAAGCGGGCAGCTATCTAACAACTTTTTGGACACCGATAAGCAGGTATAGATGGCTGTGAATGCATTTTGGAATCAAGCCAGCAGCTGGAGAATACCAGCGCAGGCAGCGTGAAGCACTACAGGGACTAAAAGGATTGAGTGTCATCGTAGAGGATATTCTACCCTATGGATGTGGCGGCACAAATGAGAAGAAGTGAGAACAAGCGACTGCAGATCCCAACAGAAACCACACAGCTCTCCTGCAGAGAGCCAGAGATATCCATCTGAAGTTGAACACAAACTCAGGATAAAGCTACCTAGTGTGCTGTAGCATGGGTCATCTTCTCACCACAGAGGGCCTCCTATAACTCCAGCACCTACAAAGAAGTACCTGGATGTGGGTTTGTTCTTCAGCTTTTGTTTGTGAACTATCTTCAAAATTCATGCCCCACCTATCTGATGTGTGGGAGTCGCTTAGACCACTGATTGACAAGGACATTGAATGGACATGGCTACCACAGCATGGCGCAGCAGTTGGGACTATTAAACAGTTAAAGTCACACTGCAGTGTGATGCCAGTGAGACAGGCCTTGAGAAAGGAAAACCTGAATGCATTTGCCTCGAGAACATTGATATGCACAGATTGAGAAAGACTGTCTCGCCATTGTTTTTGCATGTGACAAGTTTGATCAGTATCTGCTTGGCATATAGTTCGTCACAAAGTGACTACACAAGCCGCTCATGACAGTCTTCAAGAAATTCCTACTCACAGCACCCAAGCGACTGCAGAAAATGTTGCTTAGGTTACAAAGATACCAGCTCCATGTGCAACACAAACAAGGCAAAGAACTACAAACTGACTTCCTGTCCAGAACTGCTCAATCAACCCCAGAGCACAGTCAAACACAAACACCAGCCAGTCTACGCTTTGGCCCTGGCCACAACTGACCTGGAACAGGTGGATCACACAGTGATGTGAACATCTTAACTAAGACACGAGTCATGCTCAAATCAACAAAGGCTGGTCCGGAAGTTCAGAACCAAATAGGCTGTGAGTCACACTGAGAGATTTCTGGACACACAAAGAGGAGCGTATGTTTCTTTTGCTTCGGGAACAACAGTTGTTGACCTGGTATGTAAACAAATCATCTGTGTCAAGAAACCATCAGTCTCATGACACCAGAATGGCAGGTGTCAATGGGAGTTTCCTGATATCAGTGTACACCTATATCACGAAACGCCATGAATTGCGGTCTGCAATTACACCATATTCTGTTTTCTGGCCATGGATTACGGAGGATGTAAAGCTCTTCATCAGCAAATGTGTCACCTGCAACTCCATTCAGAAGAGACAGCAAATGTGTCACCTGCAACTCCATTCAGAAGAGACAGCAAATGTGTCACCTGCAACTCCATTCAGAAGAGACAGCAAATGTGTCACCTGCAACTCCATTCAGAAGAGACAGCAAATGTGTCACCTGCAACTCCATTCAGAAGAGACAGCAAATGTGTCACCTGCAACTCCATTCAGAAGTGACAGCAAATGTGTCACCTGCAACTCCATTCAGAAGTGACAGCAAATGTGTCACCTGCAACTCCATTCAGAAGAGACAGCAAATGTGTCACCTGCAACTCCATTCAGAAGAGACAGCAAATGTGTCACCTGCAACTCCATTCAGAAGAGACAGCAAATGTGTCACCTGCAACTCCATTCAGAAGTGACAGCAAATGTGTCACCTGCAACTCCATTCAGAAGTGACAGCAAATGTGTCACCTGCAACTCCATTCAGAAGTGACAGCAAATGTGTCACCTGCAACTCCATTCAGAAGAGACAGCAAATGTATCACCTGCAACTCCATTCAGAAGAGACAGCAAATGTGTCACCTGCAACTCCATTCAGAAGTGACAGCAAATGGAGAAATTCATCCCCAACAAATCCCTCCCCTCCCATGGTACAAGGTCTGAATGGACTCACATTCAGCAAAACCAACTACCTCATCATCGTGGATTATTATTCTGACTATTGGGAGCTGGACGAACTGACTGACTCCCTCAGCCACCGTCATTGAATGCTGCAAAGGGCAGTTAAGCAAACATGGCGTTGCCCACAATGTTGTCTCTGGTAATGCCCCCCTTTTTCTTGGAATGGATTTCCCTAAATGTGTTAATGAGTAGGTCTTTAGACACGTGATATTGCGTGACCTTGCCACGAGATGTTGCCAGTCAGTAAGTGGCGCGGCTCTTACGTGTATCTGAGTTATGTATTCTGTTGTACCAATGAGCCAAGTGAGGCACTGTTTATTATGCACTGAAATGGTGTTGTAGTTAAGACACTATATGAACAATACCTTACTCTTGTATTGTATAATCAGTACATTAAACAAGAGCTAGTAAATGTTTTGAAACAGTGATATTTTGAGATGACTAAGAAGTCATTTGTAAAAACAGAGGGTTTTAAATAAGTCCCTGTTTGAATAAAGTGCAAATATATAATGAATACTGTTGTTGTATGTATAGTAATTCTTTACTGTCCATATATTACAAGCAGTTTTGTTTTTGTAATGTAAATGTGTGTGTAGGTTCATGTATGTATTCAATGCACAGTACCTTGATTTGTTATCATTGAACCTTATCATCAATTAAAGGAACATAATGTTTAAAAGTAGCCTTTCCATGTCGCTTAGCTAGCTTTTTATATACAGTACACTAAAACCTCATGTACAGTATCATGACGTAGCCCTTTCTGGGTGTAGATCATGACGAGCTGATTATGACAAAATGGAATGAACTTTGAACTCTTATTCACTAAAGAAGAAGTTGTACATCCTAGAAGTCAAGTTATCAGCTGCAGCTGTAAACGTTCGTGTCCTAGGAAAGGAGACAATCTCTTCAGAACAACAGGGTAATACAACATATCTGCTCTACCACACGACGACAGGGTTACTACGACCAGAAATATTCTTCAAAGGACAAGGGCGATCTCTACTGGGAAAACCAGCCTTCCATCTTCGACCCATCTATCGAAGCGCAGCTCAGTGTAAATATTTCGTCTAACATTTTCCTTTTCCGAAAGGGCGGTTATTAGGATGCATAAGATTCTGTATTTACGATAGCACAGATTCACAAGCTGCAATAGAGACCCAGTCATTTTGTTCCCCAGTCTTCCCGCTCTTTCATTCCAACCCTAACACCCTTTCTTTGTGTAACCAGCCGTCATATCGGTTTCTTCCGCTAGGGACGTTTTCTTTTATGACATGATTAGTAATCAATGTATAATCCATCCTGTGTATATGTAATTCTGTGTGATTATTTTGGTATTAAGTAAATAAATAATTAAGCCAATTTTTTGTATTGCTGATTCAACTTGACGATAACCAAGAATTTGACGATGTTCAGATGAGACTGAATAAGGTGACGATTAATAATTGACTGCTATTGATATAAAAGATCATCAGATCTTTAAGAGTGTTTTGGGGAGATAGTAGCTCTATATAAACTAATTATTCTGTGTTCCCCCGACTTCCTAGTTAATTAAATTGACATGATTAGTTTAATCAGGTAATAATAATTACAGAGAATTGATTTGATAAAATAGCATTTAATTCCATAGCCAGAGACACGACAACAGATATCTACTAAGTGTGCATGGAGTACTGTTGACTACTCCATGTGAAAAATGAACAGTTTGTGAACACTCAGATGTAACACCTTATCTTGGAACCAACGTTTACTATGGGTACTTAATAACTAATGTGTGTGTGGTGGACACATCTTAATTTATCCTAATATTGTCAACCATATTATTTCCTATATTGCACTGTGAAAGTGTGAAATGTATACTGTATATTGTCTGTACAACACACCTTACTGTATCGTCCAGAAGAACATGGCTAAACACGATCATAACACTTGACATGGTTTATTACATGATGTATTTATGATTTACTTATCTAATCAATTCATATTGTTTTATTATTATTAAAAAGCTGAATCTCCAGTTCATACAGAATAGGCTATTATCTAAAACAGGAATGAGTCATCTTCTCAGTTGTACAGGTCACACCCTTCATTATTAGAGCGGTCATCACACATTTTACCATTCAACATGAAGTACACCACAGACTCTGGACTGGGAAAGGTTCAGGATCCAGTTACTATCAACTGTTGTAAGAAAGATATTGATACAGAAAGAATAGTCCTACACATATCGTCTTTGAATATAGAATAGTCTAAGGCAGGGGTCTTCAACCTTTTCTCGGCCAGGGACCCCCACCCAGGCAAACGGACAACCCAGGGACCCCCATCATATGTGAACAAAAAAACATTTTGATGTTTTCAGATGAATGTAAGCATTTCACTGTAAGGTCTACAGTGACCTTTAGTTTGTGTGGTTGTGTGTGAGTCAGTTTGTGCGAGCGCATGTTAGCATCTCCCTTGATATCATGTGAAATGTGGAGATTTGAAACATTTGTTTCGAAAACTCAGGTGTCCTGCTTTATTCGGCGCATTTGACAAATTAAATTTGATTTGATAATGGGAATGAGAAGTAGCCTAATCAACATTTTAAAGTATATAGATTCAGTGGATGGTTTTTCATTATTTTGACATCCCCACGTTATAATTGTAAGAGGAAGTGTAAACTCTAACATAGCCTATTAGCAAGAAAAATGACTCCAAACACATTTTCACTAATAGCAGCTTTTTAGCTGGTTAAACAACGGTTTACCACATGTATGTAATTCAAAATGTGTTTATTCTGTTGTTGCTAGCGATATCCATAAAAACATTGAAATAAATAAAAAATGTTTTATTTTTGCCAGACCCCAGGATGAATACCCCTGGTCTAAAGAATCAAGCCTTAAATATTATAATAAATCATATTAACATGTAAGGGTGAGTTCTGTTGCTATGACTTTGCAATGGCTGTGGAAAAACTGGCTAAAATAATATACATCAAGGCTCAGATATTGCATGAATATTGTCTTCCACTCACACCTTAAAGGCCCAGTGCAGCCAAAACTGTGATTTTTGTCTTTTATATATATTCCCACACTATGAGGTTGGAATAATATTGTGAAACTGTGAAAACTATGATAATGTCCTTTTAGTGTAAGAGCTGTTTTAAAAGAACGCCTGAAATTTCAGCCTGTTTTGGTGGGATGGAGTTTTGGTCTGACTGGTGACATCACCAGGTGGTAATTTAATTAGTTTTTCTACTAGCAGAGCAGGAGGAAAGTAAAAGGGTGTAATGTCCACACCTATAGAAGAGAGCTTCAGTAGCGGCCTCCAGGAGACAGGATAGAGGGCCTCATGCCCATGGTTGGTGGCGAGAGTGGGCTAAGTTGTTCCAAAGTTTTAGTTGAGCCACCCTTTTTTTCTGGGAAACCATGTGCATATATCTCGTCATAATTTCACGGAGTCTGTGAAGGAAGATACCACATGGAAAAAGTGGTAAGCAAGTTAGGTCCAAAAACAGATTTTCAAAAAGTCGAATTAATTTAATGTGTTAGAGGCTTCATGACGCTTGTATCTAATTCAAAGTATATCGTTTTAAGACAGTTTTATACATCAGTTTATACATCTTTAAGCATCAATCTGAGGTCGTAAACCTAACATGAAAGTGCATCCTTGTAACTGTGTGGGCTATTATAGTCAAAATGGTTGCTTTGGAGTAAATTGTGCCATTTGGCCAGGGGCAAGTTGAGCCAATGCCTCAACATAACCCATACAAATGATGAAACATGTTGTTAGTAATATGAATAGTATTTTTGTCATTTGTTATACATATGAACTCAAGATGCAAGTGCATTTTTCAAAGGTGGTGATAATATTTCATACAGTACAGCATTTTGTAGATGTATACCGTCTTACCCCAAGGCGGCTCAATGCTCAATTTATCCATACCCCAGGTAACTTGTGCAAAGAGACCACTTTTTTTGACAAGCTATATTTTCTAAACTGTAATGTTTACATGAATTCTGATTATGTCCAGGGATACACAACATCCTGAAAGACATCAAAACTATAAAACAAATCAAAATATATTCTATATTTGAGATTCTGCAAAGTAGCCACCCGTTGCCTTGATGACAGCTTTGCACACTCTTGGGATTCTCTCAACCAGCTTCATGAGGAATGCTTTTCCAACAGTCTTGAAGGAGTTCCCACATATGCTGAGCAATTGTTGGCTGGTTTTCCTTCACTCTGCGGTCCTAAACCATCTCAATTGGGTTGAGGTCAGGTAGTTGTGCAGGCCAGGTCATCTGATGCAGCAAACCATCACTCTCCTTCTTGGTCAAATAGCCCTTACACAGCCTGGAGGTGTGTTTTGGGTCATTGTCCTGTTGAAAAACAAATGATAGTCCTACTAAGCGCAAACCAGATGGATGGCGTATCGCTGCACAATGATGTGGTGATCATGCTGGTTAAGTGTGCCTTTAATTCTAAATAAATCACAGACAGTGTCACCAGCAAAGCACCATCACACCCCCTCTTCCATGCTTCATGGTGGGAACCACACATGCAGAGATCATCTGTTCACCTACTCTGCGTCTCACAAAGACACAGTGGTTGGAACCAAAAATCTCATATTTGGACTCATCAGACCAAAGGACAGATTTCTACCGGTCTAATGTCCATTACCTGTGTTTCTTGGTCCAAGCAAGTCTCTTCTTATTATTGATGTCCTTTAGTAGAGGTTTCTTTGCAGAAATTCGACCATGAAGACCTGATTCACGCCTCCTCTGACAGTTGATGTTAAGATGTGTCTGTTACTTGAACTCTGTGAAGCATTTATTTGGGCTGCAATCTGAGGTACAGCTAATTCTAATGAACTTATCCTCTGGAGCAGAGGTAACTCTGGGTCTTCTTTTCCTGTGGCGGTCCTCATGAGAGCCAGTTTCATCATAGCGCTTGATGGTTTTTGCGACTGCACTTGAAGAAACTTTCAAAGTTCTTGAAATGTTCCGTATTGACTGATCTTCATGTCTTAATGTAATGATGGACTGCCGTTTCTCTTTGCTTATTTTAGCTGTTCTTGCCATAATATGGACTTGGTCTTTTACCAAATAGGGCTATCTTCTGTATACCACCCCTACCTTGTTACAACACAACTGATTGGCTCAAATGCATTAAGGGAAAGAATTTCCACAAATTAACTTTTAACAAGGCACACCTGTTAATTGAAATGCACTACCTCATAAAGCTGGTTGAGAGGATGCCAAGAGTTTGCAAAGCTGTCATCAAGGGAAAGGGTGGCTACTTTGAAGAATCTCAAATATAAAATACATTTTGATTTGTTAACACTTTTTTTGGTTACTACATGATTCCATATGTGTTATTTCATAGTTTAGACATCTTCACTATTATTCTACAATGTAGGAAACAGTACAAATAAAGAAAACCCTTGAATCAGTAGTTGTGTCCAAACTTTTGACTGGTACTGTACACTACCGGTCAAAAGTTTTAGAACACCTACTCATTCAAGGGTTGGAACCAAACATCTCCAATTTAGACTCCAAGACCAAAATACAAATTTCCAACGATCCAATGTCCTAGGAAAATTATTAGCTAATAACACCCTTTTAACATGTCATACATTTGAGAATTATTTAGTGTGTCTGAATAAAAAGTGTCATCGGTGTTTCTCATTAATCATATCACTTTAGTAAATTATTAAGTTAATGACCTTAGATTTGAGCATCTCTGGCCTCCATTTAAGAAAATCCTCAATTACCTAAAATGTGTCATTGGTGTTACCGTCATTGGTGTTACTACTCCTACTGGAGGTATAATGTTATCATAATGGTAAAACATTTAAAGTCATCAAGCTGACATATTAGTTGATTTAGAATGGGAAGATGTGCCCAATCACATTTAAATCAAATAAAATCAAAGTTTATTTGTCACGTCCGCTGAATACAACCTTACAGTGAAATGCTTACTTACAGGCTCTAACCAATAGTGCAAAAAATATTTTAGGTGAACAATAGGTAGGTAAAGAAATAAAACAACAGTAAAAAGACAGGCTATATACAGTAGCGAGGCTATAAAAGTAGTGAGGCTACATGCAGACAGCGGTTAGTCAGGCTGATTGAGGTAGTATGTACATGTAGATATGGTTAAAGTGACTATGCATATATGATGAACAGAGAGTAGCAGTAGTGTAATAGAGGGGTTTGTTACATTGAGGGAGAGGTTGTTATTCTGGCACCACCTGGCCAGGTCTCTGACTTCCTCCCTACAGGCTGCTTCGTCGTTGTCGGTGATCAGGCTGTTGTGTCGTCTGCAAACTTAATGATGGTGTTGGAGTCGTGCCTCGCCATGCAGTCATGGGTGAACAGGGAGTACAGGTGGGGACTGAGCATGCACCCCTGGGAGCTCCAGTGTTGAGGATCAGCATGGCAGATGTGTTGCTACCTACCCTCACCACCTGGGGGCGGGCCGGGAAGTCCAGGATCCAGTTGCAGAGGGAGGTGTTTAGACATTTATAGAAAAATGTCTTTCATTTTTTTCCCAAATTCCATGTCCAAAGCCACCACATTTCTAGATTGCCATGTGGCGAATGGACAGAATCCCATGTGAGCTCCTGGTTAGAATCCATTGGAGTGAAAGAGAAGTAGATTCTGAAACTGTACGAAGAGGAGGTTACAGGACCTGCACTGATGAGGCTGCAAAGAGAATATCTACGTGACACAATTGAAATGAAAGGTGGCCAAATCGAACTTCTGCTATCTAATCGTAATGATCTATCGAAGCCAAGACCACAGAAACTAAAAGCAGGCAGTAGCACACAGAGAGATACCAGAAATGTTGAATCCATTGCTGCATCCACACAAGTCAAAAGACAATGTTGAGAGTACCAGTGAAACAAGTGAAAATGAACAAACAGATGGCTCATCTTGTTCTCTAAGTAACTTCTGTGCATTTGATGAACATGACAAAGACTTCCGATATGTCAAGCACAGAGTGCTTCCACCAGAGACTGGAACTGAAAATATGATTGTTCCATGCCATGAATACAAATCACTGGAAATCGCCCACAAATTAAAACCACTGAAGCTTAGAGTCAAAGTCGCAAGTGAGGTAATCAGATTTGCTTGTGGGTGCATGAACATGCGAACCAATGGCACAATACACTTTGGGGTCATGGATAAGATTAAAGGCAGCTACAAGCATGGTGAAATCATCGGAATACCAGTTGAAAACCAAAGTGACTTTGTGGATGCATTGGACTACATTGAAAACTGCTTCAAGGATTTAAACCACCATTCTGATGCCAGGAAATGCATAAGGAATCCAACGTTTATTGAGGTAATTGACAAGGGGAGCAGTGGAGGAAACTGGATCATTGAATTTGATGTTGTCCCAAAGGCAAGAGTGGTGAAAGACCAACTCTACAGTGTTACTATTCCAAAGTTCAGCGAGAAAACTAACAAAGTAATCTATGAAGAGAAAGCACCATACCACAGAGTAGGGGCCAATACACCCTGCATACCTGGTGAAGACTTAGTTCGTTTCATTCAAGGACTGAAAGAGAAAGATCTACAGAGGGAAGAGGCAGAGTCTTCTACCAGTCAAACAGCTGTAGACACTAGGGAGGATCTTGGGAGAAAATTGTCAATTCTCTTGACCTGTGGAAAAAAGTACATGGATGACACCTTGTCATTCATCATTGTGACAAATAAGTTTCAAGAAGAACATCTGAAGACTATCAACTTCTTAGTGCACATGAAAATATTCGGTGTTTTTGACTTCGATCCAGACTCCAAAACATCTGGACTTTGTGGACAATATCGTGAGCACCATGCTGCTAACCTCCACTTTTTGCATGACTTTGCTATTGATCCTGGTCTAAGCACCACTGACTTCAAGAAGAGCTTACAGCTATTTGATCGGACAAGCTGGATATTCTGCAATGGGCGGAATCATTACCTTGGTGGAGAAGATCCTTGTGATGAAAAAACCTGGATCAGAACAAAGAAAAAACTACTGAAAAGGACTGTCTCTGTCATCTGCAATGAAATCCTTCCTAAAGGTTCATTTGTGGTGCTTTTCTTGCTCATGTCTCAGGTCGAACAGCCACTTGTTGATACATTTCATGAATTCTATGCAGAAATGAATGGCCATGAGGATTTGGCCGTCATTTCAGAGTCCAAAGAGAACTACAACAAGTGGTCAAGTCTCGCTCAAGCGTCTTGTGATTTGGAATCACTGGAACAAATTAGTATTGTTGGCATGCCAATGAGTCATGTAGATGCTACAATTCAAAGCATTCAGCTTTCCAATAAACAACTGAGTCGACGCTTACCTGTGTTCAACAAAGGTCTGTGCTTCCTGAAGCCTATAGATGAAGACACAATGCTTTCTCTGGACATAGTCAGTACTGATCAGTGTGAAGAAACAAACTTGGATGTAATGGGCAATGACCAAGTTAGTAACATTGAGAAGTATTTCTATCAAGGAGGGAAAATCAGCTGGATGCACTTGTGGCTTGCAGAAAAAGTGAAGTGTGAAGAGGTCATTCAGAGAGACGCATACAAAGAAACAACCAAGATTTTAGAGGCCATTTTACAGGATGATACAACAAAAAGGTCCATTCAGAGTGTCAACATATGTCACCAACCTGGCAGTGGTGGAAGCACAGTCGCACATCAGATCCTCTGGAACTGTCGAACCAAACTCCGGTGTGCAGTGGTTAAGCAATCATACCTAATTCAAACTGTATGTCAGCATTCAGTACGCCTGCGAGAATATGAAGAGAAAGACAAAAACCGTTGTCTCCCGGTGCTCTTGCTGCTGGATGACTGTAATGCAGAGTATATAGATGAGTTCAGACATGAATTACATAACGGAATTACAACCATGAAGATCAATTCTTCTGTATTATGTTTCATCCTTCTTGTCTGCAAAAGATGCCACAACCCAGAAAAGATGAGCAGAACAATGCCTTCCCAGACAGTAGCAGTGACACACAAGCTGTCTAGCCAGGAGAAGATTCTGTTCAAAAAGAAACGTCAGGAACTGATTTTTGAACCAGAGTCCATTCTTGCTTTTGTACTCATGAGTGAGGAATACCAAAAGAGTTACATTGAGGACTTTGTGAAGAACCTACTGGAGGATATTGACCACTCATCTCTCACCACTCGCCTTATCAGATTTGTGGCCTTGCTGAACTGTTATGTTGCGAACTCCAGCATATCTGTGTCACATTGTGAGGCCTCCCTGGGCTTAGGTATTCAAATGGATCGTTTCCGTTACCATACATTTGTGAATTCTCTAAGTGAACAAGCTAAACTTGTTTTCATACACCTAAGAGAAAGTACAACACAAATCTCATCTATTAGAATCCATCCTCTTGTAGCAAAGGAAATTCTGAAACAGCTGTCTGCCATTCAGCCTCAAAGCTGTATCGCAAAGGCTCTTCTCTTAGATAAGGTGCTGATGGATCATAGGTTTGGTAGGGATGAATTTTTAAAGTTTATCCGAGATCTGCTCATCAGACGAAACAAAATAAGCAGAGGAGATCCCGACGACAGTTCTTTCTCTCCTTTAATTGAGCATGTCTGTACAGAGAAGGATGGCCTTCAAAAAGCAATTAAACTTTTAGAAGTAGCCTACACTTACTTTGGAAAGAATGCATTTGTAGCCCAGCAGCTTGCACGACTGCTTTACACAAACAAATTATTCATTGAAGCCCAGCACTGGGCGGAGGAAGCAAAAGCACAGCTGCCACATGACACTTTCATCCTTGATACGGAGGGGCAGGTGTACAAGAAGTGGTTTTATGAACAGCATGATGCTCTGGAGAAAGCTGAACTAAGGCCCGAAGAGGTCTCTGAAGCCATCGGTACAGCTCTGAAAGGAATTGCTGCCTTCCGTGCCTCTGAAAAAGCTCCAAAATCAGAGACAGTCAGTCTCAACAGCTCCTACTTTGGGGAAGTAGACGTTGGATGTCGGCTACTTCAACTCATATCATCAGTGAATGTTTTCTCAACAGAAGAAGGAAAGTCTGAACTAATGAGGTATTTACTCAGTGACAACATACCAGACGCTGTCAAAAAACCCTGGATGAAGTTCCATGGTCAGTTAAAAGGAATGCAGAAGAGTATTTACATTGCTCTTGAGTGCATTTCTGAAGATCTCAGTTACTATCGTACACATATAAGTGAGGAAGAAGAGGAGCTTGACACAAGAGAACCTGAACAAGTGAGCAATCCAAGAAAATGGCTTACAAGGAAAAGTGCTGTTTATGCTGGATTTTTCTGTAATGTTGTTTCACATTTAGACAGTCCAGTGTCTGACTGCAGTGACACTGGAATGGTCTCTCCACTCAAAAGAAAAATGAACATTTACCAGCTGGGTGGTGGTAATGTCACAACCATACTCTCCCTGCTCTCTGATCAGAAGAATGAGAGATGTGGCAAAAAGCTAGAGGAGATAATTGCCATGTATCCAGAGAACCCCCAAAGGAATGACCTTGACCAAACAGAACTGATCAACTTCATTTTCTCTCAAATAGCTCTTGCTTGTGTTTTACCTGGTTCTTCAAAGCTGGTTGCGCTTACGAAACTTCAAGATCTGAGCATGAGATTTTACAGGGAAGGCAGCAGGTCAGCAAGTGCCTTCTTTTTGCTTTCAATCTTATTCTGGCCAGAGGATCCAAATGACAACCGTTGGAAGGAAGCTAGCTCTGCAAAATATGAAAAGGTCTTAATCTCAGCAATTGACGACCTTCAAAGACTATGTATGCTCAAAACAAAACCACGGAAAGGGAGAATAGTGACTCACTTCTTTTTTGGAAAGGCAAGGGGTCTGTACAAGATTGTTCATCGAAGTGCAATCGAAAAGCACATAAAGGGAACTCTCACAGAGAGAAGGCTCAAGTGGAGAGGTGGAGAGGTGTGGACAACCCCTGAGGTGGTGCGAATGCTGAAACGTGTTGAAGGATGGACGGAAAACGGGCAGCTCTTTGTGCGAGGCACTACCAAGGGAAGCAAGATCAGAGTCATCCCCTTGTATTCTGCCTCGTTACCAAATGCCAATGAAAAC
>NC_092158.1:86402579-86422579 GCF_045791955.1 Oncorhynchus clarkii lewisi
TAACAGGGCTAATAATGACCAGAAGGAGACAGGGATACAGTCCCCATTTTATTTCCCCACACCAAACAGGCACACACGCAAACTGGAATAGGGGAGCAAACTAGTGATAGTGTCACGCCTGCTCCCGCTCTTCCCCCCCTGCAGCTCGAGGGCGCCAGGCTCCCCATCATTACGCACACCTGCCACCATCATTACGCACACCTGCCTTCCCCCCCGTCACGCCCCAGGGCCAGAGAGAGGGTTTGAGTGAGGGTTCTGAGTAGTATTCATGGACAACTGTAAGGGTTTTCTACGGAGGGCCTGTAGCATTTTGCGTCACACCACTCTCCATTTTAACACAAGGGAAGTTTGAGGACAGAGGAATACAAAGTGGTGCTCTCCACTGTTACAGAGCAAATGTCCGGCAATCTGGTAACACTTCCTGGGATATGTTTTGGGATAGATAAGGAGCACACGGTCACACGTAAAATTAACAAAGCACTGTTGCCCCGGAAAAAGCAGGTTTGGGCCCGAGCATCAGTCATTTCCTTGAGAGGTGCAGTGTGAGACAGATTGATCTAAACAATAGATCCCTAACCAGACTGTTATTGTGCTATCTGCCTGGTCTTCTCCTCCATTGGTTCTGATGGAGATACATTCTGTAGTGTTATAGAGCTGTGAACGTGATACATATGTGATACAGGCGTCCAATGGAGGTTGTGCAGAACCTGGTGCAGAGTAACTGACCAGTGGTCAGACAATCCCCACAGACATGTATTCTAATGGAGGCTGGTGGGTGGAGCTAAATGAAACAGAGTAAAACATGTGGTTTCCATATGTTTGATGTGTTTCATACCATTCCACGATTCCATTCCAACCATTACCATAAGCCCATCCTCCTATAGCTCCTCCCACCAGCCTCCATTGGAATACATGTCTGTGGTGATTTTCTGACCGCTGGTCAGTTACTATCTACAGGTCTGCTATCTTATAGTGTATTCCAGGTTTAAAAAGGTTTCTAAAGTTTTAATTGCCACTTTAAAATGTCTTGTATCACCACTACAAAAGACTAGACTTCTAATAACCACTACAAAAAGGTACATTCATTATAATCCACACAATAATTTGCATTTCTCAGTAGCTGCAGGGTCAAATTAAGATCCTACATCTGTATCATAACGATCCAAATGCAGGGCAGAGGCGTTCTGCTGGAAACAAGCAGACGTGTGGTCATGATTATTCCATTCTTGTCAATGTGGAAGTGTAGGAGTAGATTCTGTCACCATCTTAACAGATGAACAACCCAGTGATGCCGCACACTGCAGTCTGAAACCTGGTGAGGAGCATGAATGTGCATAGTAGCCACAGGGGTTAGCATGGAGTGTGTGTTTCACGACCATCTGTTGCCTTCTTCTGCTGTGAACTTCTCACTTCTCACTTAACAGCACTATCAACAAGGTAGGTCCTACAGGCCCTAGTTGTCACACCTTGACTACTGTTCAGTCCTGTGGTCAGGTGCCACAAAAAAGGACTTAGGAAAATTGGCTCAGAACAGGGCAGCGCGGCTGGTCCTTGGATGTACACAGAGAGCTAATATTAATAATATGCATGTTTTAAATGTTTTTTTTATTCCACCTTTATTTAACCAGGTAGGACAGTTGAGAACAAGTTCTCATTTACATCTGCGACCTGGCCAAGATAAAGCAAAGCAGTGCAACACAAACAACAACACAGAGTTACACATGGAATAAACAAACATAACAGTCAATAACACAATAGAAAAAGTATATGTACAGTGTGTGCAAATTAGGTAAGATAAGGGAGGTAAAACAATAAATAGGCCATAGCGGCAAAATAATGACTTAATGTCAATCTCTCCTGGCTGAAAGTGGAGGAGAGATTGACTTCATCACTACTTTTATTTAAGAGAGGTTGAATGCACCGAGCTGTCTGTCTAAACTACTGACACACAGCTCAGAGACCCATGCATACCCCACAAGAGGTCCATTCCCAGTCCCCAAGTCCAGAACAGACTATGGGAGGCACACAGTACTACATAGAGCCATGACTGCATGGAACTCTAGTTCACATCAAGTAACTGACGCAAGCAGTAAAATTAGATTTAAAAACATAAAAAACACCTTATGGAACAGCGGGGACTGTGAAGCACCACAAACATTGGCACAGACATATGCACACTAACACACACACACACACACTATAAATACACATGGATTTCGTACTGCAGATATGTGGTAGTGGTGGAGTAGGAGCCTGAGGGCACACAGTGTGTTGTGAAATCTGTGAATGTATTGTAATGTTTTAAAATTGTATAAACTGCATTCATTTTGCTGGACACCAGGAAGAGAAGATCCGTAACAAATCACTGGTGTCATGACGTGGCCCTCTTTGGGTATAGCAAGTGCTTCCCCCTCTCTCCCTCTTACACCCAGGTTCTGTTATCTCAGGTCATAAATTCCTGGAGGAGACTCTCTCCCTCATGGCCAAGCAGAAAGAGACACAGAGAGAACAAAGGAACTTCTTCTACCTCACAGAACTTGAGAACTGAACAATATCCATTTCCATAATGTCCACAGAAACATGTCAAACGTTTTTTATAATCAACCCTCAGGTTGTTTTTAAAATATATAATCGATAATATATCAACCCGCAAATGTCTTTCACAGTAGGAGAGGGAAAAGCAATACCTATCCAAAATCTGTTGTGCGAGCAAAACTCATGTGACCACTTGACACGATGTTATCGTTCTGGCTCATTTTTCAAAATAAAAGCCTGAAACTATGTCTGAAGACTGTTGACACTTCGAGGAAGCGATGGGAAAAGGAATCTGGTTGATATCCCTTTAAATGGAGCAAAGGGAGGCTATGGAACATGGAGTTTTGGAATGAGTCTAACGTGAGGTAAAGAATAATTGCTTAAATAGAAGACCAATTGATCAGATATTAAAATATCTGAAAGTTATATTAGGAAAATTATAACTTTGTAATCTGAAGATTTTCCTTGGTGCCCTGACTTCCTAGTTAATTACATTTACATGATTAGTTTAATCACGTAATACTAATTTCAGAGAATTGATTTTAAAAAATAACAGTCTTTACTTTTAATGATGCAAGAAACGACACTAGATATTGCGGAAGTGGAAGGAGAGCACATTCAGAACTAGTGTAAATATACTATCATCCTCTCTGTGGATCATGGTCAGAGCTAGTGTAAATATACTACCATCCTCTCTGTGGATCATGGTCAGAGCTAGTGTAAATATACTACCATCCTCTCTGTGGATCATGGTCAGAGCTAGTGTAAATATTATACAATCCCCTCTGTGGATCATGGTCAGAGCTAGTGTAAATATACTACCATCCTCTCTGTGGATCATGGTCAGAGCTAGTGTAAATATACTACCATCCTCTCTGTGGATCATGGTCAGAGCTAGTGTAAATATTATACAATCCCCTCTGTGGCTCACAACCTCACCGCTATCTGATCAAGAGGCTGAGGATGTCCTAAAATGGATGCCACATCCGTGGTAGTGCCTGTCTTTGTTCCCTACACTACACTCCCCGTGTGCATGTGGTCTGGATTACCTGTAAGGCTGGCGAAAGATATGGAAAAAATGACCTGAGAAGTCTGTACGGTGCACTCTCTGAACCCTAGCCATCCCCTCTGAGGACAGACAGAAAATAAATGTCAGACTGGAGGCAGAAAATCCTCCAGTCCGAATCCCTCTGGAATGAAATAGACAGTGTTGTGTGAATCCCTCTGGAATTAAATAGACGGTGTTGTGTGAATCCCTCTGGAATGAAATAGACGGTGTTGTGTGAATCCCTCTGGAATGAAATAGACGGTGTTGTGTGAATCCCTCTGGAATGAACTAGACAGTGTTGTGTGAATCCCTCTGGAATGAAATAGACGGTGTTGTGTGAATCCCTCTGGAATGAAATAGACGGTGTTGTGTGAATCCCCCTGGAATGAAATAGACTGTGTTGTGTGAATCCCTCTGGAATGAAATAGACGGTGTTGTGTGAATCCCTCTGGAATGAAATAGACAGTGTTGTGTGAATCCCTCTGGAATGAAATAGACGGTGTTGTGTGAATCCCTCTGGAATGAAATAGACAATGTTGTGTGAATCCCTCTGGAATGAACTAGACGGTGTTGTGTGAATCCCTCTGGAATGAAATAGACGGTGTTGTGTGAATCCCTCTGGAATGAAATAGACGGTGTTGTGTGAATCCCTCTGGAATGAAATAGACAGTGTTGTGTGAATCCCTCTGGAATGAAATAGACGGTGTTGTGTGAATCCCTCTGGAATGAAATAGACAGTGTTGTGTGAATCCCTCTGGAATGAACTAGACGGTGTTGTGTGAATCCCTCTGGAATGAAATAGACGGTGTTGTGTGAATCCCTCTGGAATGAAATAGACAGTGTTGTGTGAATCCCTCTGGAATGAACTAGACGGTGTTGTGTGAATCCCTCTGGAATGAACTAGACGGTGTTGTGTGAATCCCTCTGGAATGAACTAGACAGTGCTGTGTGTATCCCTCTGGAATGAAATAGACGGTGTTGTGTGAATCCCTCTGCTCGATAGTTTAACTAAATACTGTACACTCTGTTGTGAATGATGGTTACTTACACAGATTAATCCAATGGCACCGAAAGTAGTGTAGACACGATTGTTAACTAACTGCAAACAATTTTAGCTGGCAAGCTTAATCATCTTGGCTAACTGTGGGCTAACTGTGGGGCAAAACCATTAACTTTTTACCATTAATTAGCCACTGCAAATGCATTTGCTAGCAATCCCAACGCTCTCTCCAAAACAGAAAGATGTCTATAGTTATTTGTACTTTTTGACATTCTATTACGTCTCCACATTCTAAGCGTATTGGGCTGGTTCGCCAGCCACAGATTTTGAAAATGTGTCAGGTTCCTGTAATGCCAATTAGTGTCCACTGACAAATAGTATCCATCCCCTGTGTTACAATGGTCTGCAACAAGGTCACACAAGGAGATTAAATGCTTTTGTTTCAGTTTTTGGGGATACTGGTTGTATCAGTTTCAAATGAACAGTTTCAGCAACCAGAAAAATACATATTTATCTGGTTATATAATTGATAACATCCAACATCTCACATCTTTCCCATGACGTCTTGATCTTGTCATGGAAAATGTCTTCACTTCGTCTGACCAGTTGGAAACTGGTTACATGATGTCTTCTCAAAAGGAGAAACGTGCAGAAAATGGTGCCACTTTTGTCTGCTGGTCTGTCTCTTGACCTTGACAGTTACTCCAACATTTTCTTCTTGTTCTTAGTTTTGTTTTCGCTCCTGCTCCTGGCTCTCCTGGCTCTCCTGGCTCTCCTGGCTCTCCTGGCTCTCCTGGCTCTCCTGGCTCTCCTGGCTCTCCTTGTTTACTCTTCTTCTTATGTACTCTCTCCATCCAAGGTCACTCTACTTGTGGGCCTCTAGTTTCCTCCTGAAATGGATTTTGGATGTGATCAACCTCGTATCAAAATCAGCTCGCTCCTCTCCTATCTAGCAGCATCCTGTTTTATTCATGAGCGCAAGCCAGTCTCTCTCTCTCACTCAGTCTTTTTCAGGGACGTCAAGACCAGTCAGAGACAGAGCTTCGAAACACTCACTTATTTCTTACCATCTTCCCCGCTGTGTCCAAGAGCCATGACAACCTGTAGAGATGTCAATGGAGGCTGTCAACAGTTGTGTCCTTTCTATGCCAGTAAGTAGTCCTCCATAACAGTGTTCATCGGTGTGCATTTGCCATCATTCACATAAAACACATTTCATCTTTGAGGAAAATACAAAGTAATTATATTTTCACCCAAAGTTCCCACACAATGATCTCCCTGCAATTCACATAATGGGTATTTACATAGCCATCTGAGGTGTGGGCTCACAGTGGAACAGTTGTTTGTCTATGTGGAACATGTTGGAATGCAGAGAATAGCATGGCTGAGGTGTGAATCTACAGCCACATAGCATGATGAACTAGTTCGCCTTTGGTTTAGCATTTTAGTACCGTTTATACCTGGTGCTAACATGCGTCCTTTGTCCTAATCTTGTTCACATTCAGATTGTGCCCACATTTTAAATTGGTGTAGATGATTTATAGACGCATTGTGATCTGATTGTGATCAGATTCTCCTGACCACCTCCAGTGGTAGTCAGGCATGCATTGTATCTGTATACTGTATATTACAAGGTTAAACTGATCTGGATGGTCAAATAATTGAAATCATCATTATACTGCCCTGTAAAATCATTGACAGATGGCACCATTGACTTATGGCATCAATAATTATCTACAAATACATAAATACATATTATTTTGAAATAATATCTGTCAAATAATGTGCGTACAGGGAGGGACTAGGAAATCTGGTAACAATACTGGACACAGTGGACTGATAAAGATACATATTTTAATTAGGGCTGTGACAATAACACTATGGTAATATTTCTTCAATGCCAGAAATTCAAACAGGAAACAGTCCACACTCTTTGGTCCTTTATAAACCCAACGTATGTAGAATAGTGTGCGCTATAGGAATATAAATACATGTGACTCTGGATGACAACATAATGATGTTTGTTTCCAACATTAGGGCTGTTCTCCTAAAGAGGTCAAATCCGCTTTGTGTTTTGTTTCCTTGCCATGATACTAACGAGTATCATGATACTGGTATCGTCCTGGCCCTAATTTGAATACCATGTCAAATCAAATTTGTATTTGTCCCATGCTTCGTAAACAACTGGCAGTAAGGGGGAAGCCAATCCAGAGGGGAAGCCAATCAAGAGCGAAAGCCATATTACAAGCTACAGTACAGTATGTGTTGTGGTAATTGTGTTGTTTTCTCTGTAACCTGTTAGTTCGTATGCCTTGCCACTGTGATATATAGTCCTAAGGCTGAGACAATAAGAACACACAGTGGCAGAAAGTACATTCAACCACACTTCTGTTTTACCACAAAATCAGAGAGCAACCTCTGTCTGGTGAATTCCACAAAACATATTGCATGTAACAAACAGTTACATAACCTACAGCATGGTCAAGGTAGTTAATGTTTCCGACACACTCCACAGAAACTTACCGCCCGTCTCAAAGAATACAGGAGCTGTCGCCATTATTCCAGCACCATTTACACTTCAACATTTCAACATCATCTAATCAACTCTGCTTAGTCTAATACAATGAGAACTAAAAGAAACCAAAAACGACTTAGTCCAATCTACATGAGCTTAATATGATGTGGCTGTCCATGGTACTGATTTCTGTGTGTGTGTGTGTGTGTGTGTGTGTGTGTGCGTGCAAGTCAAAAAAACATGTTGACTCACCCTACTTGTAGAGAAACGCCAATGCCACCCTCCTCTCTTTCATGTTGCCTAAACGGTCTATAACTCTGTCATACAGTACACACTTTTATTTTTTGTTGTCCTAGGCTACCTGGCTAAAATACTGGCTTGCTAGCCTAACTTCTTTTCATGGGCAATGATACACCAGCCAAGCTAGTTAACATTAGCCCACTACATCTAGTTACATGTTGAACTTCCATCCTCTTAGGCCAGAGGCATAATATATGAACTTATGGTTGGATCAGACTTGCCGTAATAATCATTGGCCAGTACAGAGAATTAAGTAAAACCACAAGTCCAAATCTCCATCCATGGCAAATTTAGGAAAGGGATGATTTTAGCTAGCTACCTAGCCACCGGAGGACATCAACACAACGAGATTCAGATTCGGCTTGTGATGTGATTGGTCTAAAGCCAAATCCAAACTGGCTTCCCTTGACACTTTATTTTGGTGTTCCAGGACCATTCACAGCTAAGCTTGCTCAGTTTAGCTCAACGCTGATTGGCTATTATATTTTTTTAAATTGCGGCACGAGGCCAAATGCTCTCTGGCTTCCCTTGCATTCAATGCTATGGGCGGCAACAATATAATACTCTTTCTGACCAGACAGCATCAGATAGATACGCTACAAATACTGCGATGGAGGGGCACTGTTTCGTTCACTTGGATGCTTTTTCCGGTGAAACACTTTCAGGCTCTTGCAAATTGAAGGATTTTTATGAAATACAAAGAGACAAAAGATAAATTATTAAGGTCCATTTTATTGGGGACAAGCCTGGCTCCCCCTGGCATCCATAAACACACACCACTGTTTACGGGCCCTTCCCAACAATGCAGACAGAAAGAAACAAGTCAAATAATGGAAAAGTAACACATAATAACACAAGTAATAATACATACACAATGAGTAACAAAAACTTGTGTAAATTCCACCAACACTCGTAGTCTTAGATCAGATCACGAAAACCATATGTTAGGTCAATGTGAAAATGGGGCTCTGGACGACACTGATCTTGCATACAGATTAGCCTTTGGAACACTGCATACTCCTCTATGCACCAGCAGGGCCGTGGAGGGATTTAATTCATAGTTGATGCTTTTTTTTAACTTCCTGTCCCCTTATCGGGATTTATTGATCTGCCATCCAGTGAGAGTATGTGGGTCAGTCAAGAGCTTATTGTATACTTAATGACTCATGTAAACATACAGTTAGGGACACGGACACGGACACGGACACGGACACACACACACACACACACACACACACACACACACACACACACACACACACACACACACACACACACACACACACACACACACACACACACACACACACACACACACACACACACACACAGAGACACACACACACACACACACACACACACACACACACACACAGACACAAGGCACCTGTAAGTTCCCGGACATTTCTGGGGGGAATGGCCCTAGCCCTCACCCTCCGATCCAACAGGTCCCAGACGTGCACAATGGGATTGAGATCCGGGCTCTTCAATGGCCATGGCAGAACACTGACATTCCTGTCTTGCAGGATATCACACACAGAACGAGCAGTATGGCTGGTGGCACTGTCATGCTGGAGGGTCATGTCAGGATGAGCCTGCAGGAAGGGTACCACATGAGAGAGGAAGATGTCTTCCCTGTAACGCACAGCGTTGAGATTGCCTGCAATGACAACAAACTCAGTCCGATGCTGCTGTGACACACCACCTCCAGAGTACAGGCCTCAGTGTAACGCTCATTCCTTCAACATTACACGCAATCCAACCATCACCCCTGTGGAGACAAAACTGTGAATCGTCAGTGAAGAGCACTTTTGCCAGTCCTGTCTGGTTCAGCAACGGTGGGTTTGTACCTATAGGCGACGTTGTTGCCATTGATGTCTGGTGAGGACCTGCCTTACAACAGGCCTACAAGCACACAGTCCAGCCTCTCTCAGCCTATTGCGGACAGTCTGAGCACTGATGGAGGGATTGTGCATTCCTGGTGTAACTCTGGCAGTTGTTGTTGCCATCCTGTACCTGTCCCGCAGGTGTGATGTTTGGATGTACCGATCCTGTGCAGGTGTTGTTACATGTAGTCTGCCACTGCGAGGACGATCAGCTGTCTGTCCTGTCTCCCTGTAGTGCTGTCTTAGGCATCTCACAGGACTTCAGTCTAATTTCTCCTGTAAGTCACTCTGGATAACGGTATAACGTGTTGTGCCAGTGGGAGCATAGAGTGGTTTATACATGACTGTGCTGTATTCTACTCAGACATGGACACTATTAGGGAGGCAATACTTTAAAGTGAAAATTCACTCAAAAACGTTTGTTGTTGTATTTTTCTTCTGTTGATACAGTCAAAATAAATGTGTATGTCAGCAGTCAAGTTTTGCGTCATCATGATGATGTGGCCAGTGACACGTTGCTTCTTGAAAGTCCAATACCTTGAACACTTGACTGCTGACATGCAGAACATTTTGGGACTGTATCAACAGTGGGATATTGAAGAAAAAAAACATTTATCACAGATAATTGTGGAGCATCTGAGCAAACAGTCCACCTGGAGGTCGGACCATGTAGCCTCTGACATTTTCACGGCGCCAGTTAGCTAGCACATTTTGGTTTTGGCCGCTGCAGTTCCCCTCCCTTCCCGGCTCTGGCTGATGCTCTTATCTCCAGCTTCCACGACCTCATGAATCATGTCCAGCTAGCCATTCATTACTGTCAGCTTTGTTGTTAGCTATGCATTAGAGTTAGCTTTGTTGCTAGCTATTCATTAGAGTCAGTTTTATTAGCTTTGTTCCTCTGATAGGCACCACTGTCACAGTTAAACGTTTAATGATAGTTGGGTTTGATCTATGACCAGGCACAGGAAATTGAGCTGATGATGGTAGCAGCTAAGAAAAGCATTCTGTTGTGTTGTTGTCAGTGGAGACGGAGGGTGATGTGGGGATGTTTTATTGTTTGTGGACAGGGATGGGGATTGATGGAGGGAGGGGGGATTGATGGAGGGAGGCGGGATTGATGGAGGGAGGGGGGATTGATGGAGGGAGGGGGATTGATGGAGGGAGGAGAGGATTGATGGAGGGAGGGGGGATTGATGGAGGGAGGGGGGATTGATGGAGGGAGGGGGGATTGATGGCGGGAGGGGGGATTGATGGAGGGAGGATTGATGGAGGGAGGGGGGATTGATGGAGGGGGGATTGATGGAGGGAGGAGGGATTGATGGAGGGAGGGGGGATTGATGGAGGGAGGGGGAATTGATGGAGATAGGGAGGAGAGGGAAGTGATATACCTTTACGCAACAGACAGGAGTGGAATTTGGTTTTGGATTTAATGTTTTGCTGTTCTTTTTCTGTATCACATTTAGTCTAATGACACATACTGTGAGAGACTTTCAAATGAAATCACATTAATTTACAATACATTGTTACCCCTGAAATATTCCTGATATGACTTGTACGTCCAGAGAGTTCTTATGTCATAACACTATGCCTCGATCAGACGATTAATGGAAAATGTCATGATGTTCTATTCAGACTGTTGCTCCTGCCGCTCTGCCATTGTCTTTGCCATTTATTTGACACTGCATCTTATACCATTGACGTTTGGTGACTGGCAGGGACAGAATTTCAAAGGGCTGTCTGGGTCACAGACAGTTTACAGATAGTGAAAGCCAGCTAAGCCTATGTGTCTAATCCCTACCAGAAGTGACAGTTTGTGAAGTGACAGACATGTCCTGGGGGAGCAAATGCTATGGAACGAAACTCACACTCCCTCACTCGTCCTCATCTTGCCAGCTGGCCCCAAGGGCACCAACACAGAATCTCCACCTCTAGTGCTCTTTAGTCATCTTATGCTCCACTGTGCCCCAGCCAACAAGACTATAATGCTACAGAAAGAGAATAAAGTACACTGTGTACCAGCCAACAAGACTATAATGCTACAGAAAGAGAATAAAGTACACTGTGTCCCAGCCAACAAGACCGTAATGCTACAGAAAGAGAATAAAGTACACTGTGTCTCAGCCAACAAGACTATAATGCTACAGAAAGAGAATAAAGTACACTGTGTCCCAGCCAACAAGACCGTAATGCTACAGAAAGAGAATAAAGTACACTGTGTCTCAGCCAACAAGACTATAATGCTACAGAAAGAGAATAAAGTACACTGTGTCCCAGCCAACAAGACTATAATGCTACAGAAAGAGAATAAAGTACACTGTGTCTCAGCCAACAAGACTATAATGCTACAGAAAGAGAATAAAGTACACTGTGTCCCAGCCAACAAGACCGTAATGCTACAGAAAGAGAATAAAGTACACTGTGTCTCAGCCAACAAGACTATAATGCTACAGAAAGAGAATAAAGTACACTGTGTCCCAGCCAACAAGACTATAATGCTACAGAAAGAGAATAAAGTACACTGTGTCCCAGCCAACAAGACTATAATGCTACAGAAAGAGAATAAAGTACACTGTGTCCCAGCCAACAAGACTATAATGATACAGAAAGAGAATAAAGTACACTGTGTCTCAGCCAACAAGACCGTAATGCTACAGAAAGAGAATAAAGTACACTGTGTCTCAGCCAACAAGACTATAATGCTACAGAAAGAGAATAAAGTACACTGTGTCCCAGACAACAAGACTATAATGATACAGAAAGAGAATAAAGTACACTGTGTCTCAGCCAACAAGACTATAATGCTACAGAAAGAGAATAAAGTACACTGTGTCCCAGCCAACAAGACTATAATGATACAGAAAGAGAATAAAGTACACTGTGTCTCAGCCAACAAGACCGTAATGATACAGAAAGAGAATAAAGTACACTGTGTCTCAGCCAACAAAACTATAATGATACAGAAAGAGAATAAAGTACACTGTGTCCCAGCCAACACGACTATAATGATACAGAAAGAGAATAAAGTACACTGTGTCTCAGCCAACAAAACTATAATGATACAGAAAGAGAATAAAGTACACTGTGTCTCAGCCATCAAGACTATAATGCTATAGAAAGAGAATAAAGTACACTGTGTCCCAGCCAACAGGACTATAATGCTACAGAAAGAGAATAAAGTACACTGTGTCTCAGCCAACAAGACTATAATGCTACAGAAAGAGAATAAAGTACACTGTGTCCCAGCCAACAAGACTATAATGATACAGAAAGATCTGGTAGTGAAGAAAAGGGACTTAGAAAAAGCAAAAGCTACAAAACAATATAAGTTGGTGACTCCACCCCAAAAATGGATTGGTATAATTCTATTTCCCTACTTCTAAATAATAGTTTCCCAACTCCGGTCTTCGAGTACCCCCGACAGCACACAATTTTGTTGTAGCCCCAGATAGAAAACACCTGATTCAACTTATTAACGGCTTGATGTTTAGTTAATAAGTAGAATCAGGTGTTCTTTGCTTTAAAAAAAACCTTTACTGTTTCGAGTGCTCAAGGACCGGAGATTTTTTAAATCTCATATTCAGCTTAGTACACAATTCCACACAGAGCAAAGCTGGGCTGCTTCATGAAAGTGGATGAGAGGAGGAGTGTATAGTGTGGAGAGACTCTTAGAGGTTCTTTAAGCCTGCGGTCTATTGTGCAAAATGAAAATGTGTGATGGCGCAGCTAGACGAGAGACAACGATTGATTTAATCAGCCTCTGATCTCCCCCACTTCCTCGTCTGGCCCAGCACCACTCGAATACAAACCAGGAATGCACTGTCCTCACCTTCCCATTAATGCAATTGTGTTGGCACCCTCTCCAGATAATGACTTCATGATGAAGCATCGTGGAGAGCTGGTGAAGGACTGTGTTATTCTCTTAAAAATGTCCACCAACTGTGCCTGGCTGGCTGGCTGGCTGGATGGCTGGCATTGGCTGTCTGGCTGGATGGCTGGCCTTGGCTGTCTGGCTGAATGGCTGGCATTGGCTGTCTGGCTGGATGGCTGGCATTGGCTGTCTGGCTGGATGGCTGGCCTTGGCTGTCTGGCTGAATGGCTGGCATTGGCTGTCTGGCTGGATGGCTGGCATTGGCTGTCTGGCTGGCATTGGCTGTCTGGCTGGATGGCTGGCATTGGCTGTCTGGCTTGATGGCCGGCATTGGCTGGGTGTCATTGGCTGGCATTGGCTGTCTCTCTGGCTGGCATTTGCCCTTTCCTTTACAATTGTAATTGCTCGCTGTTTGACCAGACAAGTGTCAAGTTCAAGTTAAATATCAATAGACCCCGCCCCCCAAAGCATCATTTCATTTTTAAAAGCATGTGTGGTCTGACGTCTTCACTGGGCTTCCTTTCTCCCTGCAACTGTCTGCAACAATGTTGAAAGCCATCACCACAGACCTAGTAACACTGACAGTCACAGAACATCATCAGTATGCGGAAGCAGCATGCTCTCATATCTAAACAAGAGGAACAAGAGAGACTACTTGAATGTAGAGAACAACTTGACCAAGAACAGAACATTATGAAAAACTAACCAAAATGAGAACAACAGCCCCAAAATGTCTTCTCTAAGGTTAATGGCAATACAGCCGTTTGGTCTAATTGTCTAATGCCAACCAAGGAAGAATCATTCTGGCGTGTAGAGAAGTCAAAGCATTAGCCCTCAGCTACTGATTGGATTTCATTTAATTCGGACAGACTTTCTAATTAGGGAACCACTGTATAAATAGCTGGGACATCATCATGGAACTTGTTTAGTTCCATTCTATTTTAGTTTTCTTCTTGAGAACCAAGACCGAGGGAACATTGAATGTTTATTGTGCCTGAGGGAACATTGGCCGTTGATTGGGCCTGCCAGGGTATTCTCAGAGCAAGAAGAGGGTGACTGCATGGGTAAATGTCCTTGTGTGGCTTCAAACTTTTACCACAGTCATTTAGCAGACAAGTTTATCCACAGTGACGAACAGAACTATGAACATTGATACATATATAGTACCATATTTAGTACCATATATAGTACGTGGCAATTGAACCCACAACCCTGATGTTACCAGCAGCATGTTCTAACCCACTGATCCATAGTGTCTACATGGAAGGAATCCAGAAAGGAGCTCTCCTAGAAGGTCACGTCAATATGTCCCCGGGTCATCCCTGATTATCTGGACCAATTACGATTTTGCAGGTGTGCACATCTTTCAGATTTCACATCTCTCCTCCCAGAACCTAATTGGGTAGCTGGCAGAATTTTGCTCTGGGTTGTCAAGATTATTATCCAATGAAAACCTTACATTCCCTTAGCAATAAGATAAGATCATACACCTGAAAGTGAACTGTCAAAAAGGACCAAAATGAAATCTTCATCAGTTCTTTAGTAACGTAATCTTTTGAAGGAGAAGTTTTAAGGCACGCAAAATGTATTTTGTTATTTGAAGTGGGATATTAGAGTGTTAAATCATAGTCCATGTTACCTTTAGATCCTATACTGAAGGACAGACTACCCTATACCAAGAACATTCATGAAAGTAGCAGAGTGCCAGTAGGCACCAATTATAAAGAGCAATAGTCCTGCATGATGAAACAGTTTGAAGATACTGTACATTGGTTCAATTATGAAAAGCCCAAAGCTTATTTAAGTTTCCAGTAACACAAACTCATTCCAAAACATTAACTCATTAATCCCGTACTCCCAATCACATTACCTGTGAGTCTACATTAAGCCGTCCATATTGATACATACAGATGAATTCAATTCATCTGTAGACTATACAGATTGGAATTGACCTTTTGTCAATTGTCCCTGTTACATCAAACCCCAAATGGCAGTTTCATCATTCAAATCATAACAAAAGAAAACCACCAAGCAACCAGCTTCCTAAGTGATATTTTAGTCCTATTCCCTATGTAGTTAACTACTCCTGACCAGTTCCCTATAGGTCCTGGTCAAAAGTAGTGCACTAAATATGTATTAGGGCATCATATGGTTATATAGTTACTCTCTATTCTCTCTGCCAGTGTTGGTCCTTTCTACGGGCGTCTGTCAACCACGTAATTACCTGACAAACTGGCCAGTCAAATGTCACAGCCACAATAAGACAGTAAATAAAGGTAGCCCATTAAAAATGTAACACTTCTCATTAGCTTCCAATAAATACCCCGGGCCTGACTCCGTGTTACCTTCTCCCTGTGGACTGTTATGGTGCCGTGCCATGAATATCATGGCCCTTATTTCATTCCCACTTGCCCGCGGCCCGCTTGATTCCTGGAACCAAGCGGGATATCCAGCCTCATTTGATATCTGGTACTGACCTTGAACCAAGTAGGCCGGTGGGCGGGGTTACAAATAGCCGTACTCAATGATTGGCCTCACGCAAAGATGTCACAGTGCTGTGTATGTTGTTAATACTCATGCACGAGTCACTGGCTCCATTTTTAAAAGAGAAGGTCAATCTGACTACGAACGGTAAAGCTACACTAACAAATACCTCTAAAGCTAATGACGGAAGCAACAAATTGGTCATTTGGAGATGTCCAAGCTCTTTTAAACATCTGGGCAGACTCCAGCATCCAGAGGCAACTGGATTCTTCCACCAGGAATGTAAAGGTCTTTAAAAAAATATTGGATACGTTAACCTATAAAACAGTCGACATTGTGCTTGGATGCAACCAGTGACCGTCTAGTGGAGAGACGCTGGATTGCACATCACTGACAGCATTATTTAAAGCCATGATAATAATGAGCAGCGACGATCAGCATGGTAATACATAGTCATTTGGTTAAAAACTATCTAGCTAGCTACCAATGTCTTTAGCGTAGCTAGCTGTAACGTGTGAGAGTGAGCATTGCCCAAGACGTGAACTGATATCGTGTTACATAAACATCCTTGGAAGCACAACACCGTGGACATAGATACATGTTTGACTGAGTATTCAACTTTATTTGATTCAAAACAAACATACTTATACTTTTCAAAGGACATTCCTGAACCTGTGGCATCAGAGGAAGCTGTGAGCTCGAACGGTGAAGACACAACCTCAGAAATCTGCACCCCCAGACACCCAGGGTCCATCGAAACAATCAATGATACTACAACCGCTGAGACCTGCACCCACCAGACACTCAGGGTCCATCTAAACAATCAACACTACTGCAACCGCTGAGACCTGCACCCCCAGACACTCAGGGTCCATCTAAACAATCAACGCTACTGCAACCGCTGAGTCCATCGAAACGATCAACGCTACTGCAACCGCTGAGACCTGCACCCCCAGACACCCAGGGTCCATCGAAACGATCAACGCTACTGCAACCGCTGAGACCTGCACCCCCAGACACCCAGGGTCCATCTAAACAATCAACACTACTGCAACCGCTGAGTCCATCGAAACGATCAACGCTACTGCAACCGCTGAGACCTGCACCCCCAAACACCCAGGGTCCATCTAAACAATCAACGCTACTGAAACCGCTGAGACCTGCACCCCGATGAGCCAAGGGTCCATTCTCGGTTGGTAAACAGTTCAACGTCAATTGATTGCCATGTTCACTTGTTTAGCCCTAATCACACAATTTAGCTGTCTTCAACAAGGGTGGGCAATCTCATTCACAGAGAGCTTTTGTCATGGCAGGGTTATGTTTCTAAACGTTATTCAAGGAGACAGTCTGAATCTAGGAATCTATATATAAAACTCACACTGATTCAATTAATTATATTATGACCCAAGACCTTATATTATTTGCATCATTTGTGTATCTGGTTGGTTGATTTGGTTGGCCTCACACTGGCCTTTGTGGATAAGATTTCTTCAATTTGATGAGACAATTCATGGTTGGAGAACAAAAATGCACTCGCACTGGCTGCCCTCAGGTTAACTTTGGTGTCTGTACCTTATTATTCCTGGACTGTACACCTCATTACTCAGGTTAACTTTGGTGTCTGTACCTTATTATTCCTGGACTGTACACCTCATTACTCAGGTTAACTTTGGTGTCTGTACCTTATTATTCCTGGACTGTACACCTCATTACTCAGGTTAACTTTGGTGTCTGTACCTTATTATTCCTGGACTGTACACCTCATTACTCAGGTTAACTTTGGTGTCTGTACCTTATTATTCCTGGACTGTACACCTCATTACTCAGGTTGACTTTGGTGTCTGTACCTTATTATTCCTGGACTGTACACCTCATTACTCAGGTTAACTTTGGTGTCTGTACCTTATTATTCCTGGACTGTACACCTCATTACTCAGGTTAACTTTGGTGTCTGTACCTTATTATTCCTGGACTGTACACCTCATTACTCAGGTTAACTTTGGTGTCTGTACCTTATTATTCCTGGACTGTACACCTCATTACTCAGGTTAACTTTGGTGTCTGTACCTTATTATTCCTGGACTGTACACCTCATTACTCAGGTTAACTTTGGTGTCTGTACCTTATTATTCCTGGACTGTACACCTCATTACTCAGGTTAACTTTGGTGTCTGTACCTTATTATTCCTGGACTGTACACCTCATTACTCAGGTTAACTTTGGTGTCTGTACCTTATTATTCCTGGACTGTACACCTCATTACTCAGGTTAACTTTGGTGTCTGTACCTTATTATTCCTGGACTGTACACCTCATTACTCAGGTTAACTTTGGTGTCTGTACCTTATTATTCCTGGACTGTACACCTCATTACTCAGGTTAACTTTGGTGTCTGTACCTTATTATTCCTGGACTGTACACCTCATTACTCAGGTTAACTTTGGTGTCTGTACCTTATTATTCCTGGACTGTACACCTCATTACTCAGGTTAACTTTGGTGTCTGTACCTTATTATTCCTGGACTGTACACCTCATTACTCAGGTTAACTTTGGTGTCTGTACCTTATTATTCCTGGACTGTACACCTCATTACTTCTGCCTATATATTTTCCCAGGGAAGAGAAAACACTGCGAGCACAACCAGCGAATACCTGAACTTCATGAGGGAGACCGAGGCCACATACCTGGAGACACTAAGCCCAGCATCAGCAGCAGAATCACCACCTCAATCAGCTGTGTGAAGAGGAGGCAACAGCCAGGGCAGCAGCCGGGACAACAGCCTTGACAGCAGCCGGGACAGGAGCCGGGACAGCAGCCGGGACAGCGGCCAGGGACAGCGGCCGGGACAGCGGCCGGGACAGCGGACAGCTTTGGCAAAAAATGCATTCAATGACTACATATTTCTACATTTCTATGTAATACCGTATTGAAATATATTTCTAATCTACAAATGAAATACTATCAACAAAATTAGAACAAGCAAAGCTGATTCCCATTGTAGCTGAACACCTACCTAGGTGTTAGTCTTTCAATTTCATTACCATCTATACAGAAGGGGACATCTTAGGAATAATGCTGTACTGTAATGTAAACTTGGACCCAGCCAGATATAGAGAAGTGGCTGACAAGAAGAAGAGTGGCTGGGAGAGGGAGAGGGAGAGGAGTACGTATGCATGGTGGAAAAAGACTGAGAGGAAGATCAAGAGCTGTACTCAGATGAGATTAGGGCCACTATAATTGAACATGTAATAAATCATGATCTATCAATGAGAGAGGCTGGTCTGAGAGTGCAGCCAAATCTGCAACGCACAACAGTGGCATCTATTGTGAGAAATTTCCGGCAAAACAACAGGTAAGATGTGCATTCTGCAAGGGCATCTGACTGAACTGCACATTACAGATGTCAATTGAGCAAAGCCTCCAAACCCACTTGTGTGTAATTGTTTTTGTATTTCTGCTTAGGAGCCAATGGTTACCTCCCACAGAAGGAAGAGATAGGATTTTCACTGCTGTGCAGGAAACTGAAATCATTGATATGGTAATCAAAAACAATGGCATAAAACTCACAGAGATTCGGGACACTGTTGGCAGACAACATTACATTTGGAAATATTCACAATGTAAGCATAACAACTATTTCTAGAGTCCTGAAATTTCTAGAGTCCTCAATTCAGGATGAAGAAGTTGTACACTGTCCCCTTTGAGAGGAACGAGTCAAGCAACTCAGGAACCAATATGTCCAGGTAAGATGACTATAAAATACAGAACTGGTTTTGAACAAAACCAAACAGGGCAGAGGCACACAATGGCACGTTTTAAGGTATAATGTAAACTACCGTAATAGCCTAACTCTTATGTTGCCTTGTGGATTTATTTTAGAGAGTCATGGAGATTGAAGCCAGGCAAACACCCCACATATTCATCTTTGTGGATGAGGCTGGTTTCAACTTGGCCAAAACACGGTGGTGAGGAAGGAATGTGATTGGGAGCCACAGTGGACCAGAGGGGTGACAACATCACAATGTGTGGAGTAATATCCTGTGATGGATTTCTGTACACAAACCGCTAATTGGGCCATACAACACCGAGGGTCTCATTTCATTCCTGGATGACCTCTATGGAAGGGTTGTGCCAGGTGAGGAAAGGGTTGCAGTGAGGCGAAATCTGCCAATGTTTGTAATCGTAAGGGACAATGTGGCATTTCACCACTCCCATGTAGTCTCTATTCCTCAACCCCACAGAGGAATTATTTTCCTCCCACCTTACTTTCCATTCCTCAACATATAGAGGTATTCTTTTCCTCATGGAGGAAGGTTTATGACCACCATCCACATGATCAAATGTCCCTCCAGGATGCAATGAAT